>NW_006913345.1:0-40702 GCF_000281105.1 Coniosporium apollinis CBS 100218 | reverse complement strand
AGCATGCATTGTATGTGCTCAGCATATCATAGCACCCCCCGCAAAGTTTCTTCGTAATCATACGCTGCACTACAATCTGCGCTTAAACTCGCGCTGACACTGGAGGCAACAAATAGTGATGGACCTTGGGAAGACTGTCAAGGACGCCGTAAAGAAGCAAGGAATGCTGGCATGGCAATACAACACCATCGGGGTGTCAGACGCCATCACAATGGGCGGCGAAGGTAGCTATACCCCGATTGGGTGTGTAGATCACGGGGTTGATCAAGCTTGCGTGCAGGCATGCGCTTCTCCCTTCAAACCCGCGAGATCATCGCCGACAGCGTCGAGACAGTAACCTGCGCCCAGTTTCACGACGCCTGCATCGCGATACCCGGCTGTGACAAGAACATGCCTGGAGTTGTAATGGCCATGGCTCGGCATAACAGACCCTCTCTGATGATCTATGGCGGCACCATACAGCCAGGGTATTCCAATCTCCTCCGCAAAACCGTCAACATAAGCACATGTTACGAAGCGCATGGGGCGTACTTGTACAAGACCCTCGAAGCTGCGCATGACAAGAACATTAGCGCGGACGACATCATGGACGACTTAGAGCGGAATTCCTGTCCCGGCGCCGGCGCCTGCGGCGGCATGTTCACTGCGAACACGATGTCGACCGCGATCGAGGCCATGGGGCTCACGCTACCAGGCTCATCCAGCACGCCCGCAACCTCCCCCGCGAAAATGCGCGAATGCGTCAAAGCCGCCGACGCGATCCGCATCTGCATGGAGAAGAACATAAAGCCGCGCGACCTCCTCACAAAGGCCTCATTCGAAAACGCAATGGTGATGATGATGGCGCTCGGCGGCTCCACAAACGGCGTGCTGCACTACCTCGCCATGGCCGCGACGGCCGGCGTCTCGCTCACCCTCGACGATATCCAGCGTGTGTCCAACAAGATCCCCTTCATCGCTGACCTCGCGCCGTCCGGCCGCTACCTGATGGCCGATCTCCACGACATCGGCGGCGTGCCCAGCGTCATGAAACTGCTTGTGGCCGCCGGCCTGCTGGACGGCAGCATCCCAACCGTCACAGGCAAGACCCTCGCCGAGAACGTTGAATCTTTCCCCTCGCTCCCACAGGGCCAGGAAATCATCCGCTCCCTCGACAACCCGATCCGCGGCAAAGGCCACATCGAGATTCTACGTGGTAATCTCGCGCCGGGCGGCGCGGTGGCCAAGATCACAGGCAAAGAGGGCCTGCGCTTCACCGGCAAGGCCCGCGTCTTCGACAAGGAGCACCAGCTCGACCGCGCGCTGAACAAGGGTGAGATCCCGCGCGGCGAGAACTTGGTCCTCGTTGTGCGGTATGAGGGTCCCAAAGGCGGCCCGGGAATGCCGGAGCAGCTAAAGGCCTCCGCGGCGCTCATGGGGGCTAAACTCACGAATGTGGCGCTGATTACGGATGGACGATACTCGGGGGCGAGTCATGGGTTTATTGTCGGACATATTGTGCCGGAGGCTGCGGTGGGCGGGCCCATTGCGGTGGTTAGAGATGGAGATGTCATCACGATTGATGCGGAGACGAATAGTTTGAGTATGGATGTGAGCGAGGAAGAGGTGAAGAGGAGGTTAGAGGAGTGGGTCCCGCCGAAGCCAGTTGTTACGAGGGGTGTGTTGGCGAAGTATGCGCGGTTGGTGGGGGATGCAAGTCATGGTGCGCTGACGGACCTATTCTGAGATCGGAAGGTGATTGCGCGGAGGCATTGTAGACAGTCTGAACGTAGAATTCGATATGGAAGTTTCAGAACGGCGAGGAACAGGACAGACGTCCATCCATAGTTCAAGATGTCCCAGCATGGTGTTCTCACGCCGGATTCTGTTGCTTACTGTGGCGTTTTGCCTAAGTAGCAACCAAAGGTCATTGCAAACCGTCACCCGGTACACAGCGTTCATCGTCTATGGTGACAGCACTAATGTCGCAATCCAGAATGTCCTCGTAATAAAGACAAACCAGGACGAAATTTTCCTACATGATCTGAGTGTTTCAGATCCCCGCTTCACCCTGCAGGCACTAAACTTCTCATCTGCATTAAGCCTTCTCATCTCTAAGTCTAGCGCCTTCCAATCATTACTTCTACTCGGCACCCTCCCGCCTGTGGTCTTCCTGCAAGAGCTATAGTTTCTGCTCTCGCTTAGATGCCTTTGGGCTTGCTGTAGTCCCACCTTCCCATCCCAGTTTCTTAAAGGTTGGAGAGTCGTCATCGTGCTTTTCTCGGTCACACAGGTTTGCGGCGGACACATGCGGCGATGGAGATGTGGAAAACCATTCAAAGTCGTCATCTTCAAGAATGTAGTCCGTTGGCCGAAGGGCTGCTATAGCCGAAGTTTTCCTCGTCCCTGTAGACATCGAGTGGTGCGAACAGCGGTTTCTGTTTCGCCTTTGGGAGTGGAACAAAGTGCATCTGCGTAGTGCATACGGTCCAGATCAGGCTACGTGCTTCGTTATCGGCAAGTACTCCGTAATAGGTGATGAGTTACCAGGCTTAACTGCTAAAGGATACGAGCAGTGACGTAAGTTAAGTGGAGTGTTGTTCAGGCTTCAGTGCCTTGCTCTTCTAAATGACTAAATTGCCTTCCCACCAGGTCTTGATCAGGTTATCCTGCTCGATAAATTCCAAGCGCCGAGTGAACTTTATCACCCAATTCTCGGTGTTTCTAAATTGAACGAGAAGATAGATCTCTGCTTTGTCGTTGAAGGTGTTGTTAAGAGCTTCGATGGACACCGTATGCTTACCATAGGTGGCCTTGACGAAGAGGACCCCCGAGGCTCTGAAAGTAACAGGACATTACGAATTTACGCGGCACCTTCCGAACGCCTTCACCATAACCCTTGGTGTATATCCTAGACCTCACTGTTCCGTCCTTCTACAAACCCTTTAGACAGCCCATCGCTCCACAACCTCTGCCAACGTCTCCTCTGATCCAACATTCCCAGGGAATACGACATACGGTACGCCGACATGCCTGCTGGTCGGCTCATCGCATCTCCACAGCGGCACCCCGGGCGCCGCCTGGCCCAGGATCATGGCACGCTTGATCCTCAGCCCCTTGGTCGCCGCATCCGAGGACGTGATGCCGCCCTTTGCGATGATATACCTCGGTCTGACCTCGATGCCCTGAACAATCTTGACAAGCGCGGCAGCGACACTGCTTCCGATGCTGAGACTCGAGAGCGCATCAGCGCCGGTGATGAGTTTACGGGACGTCATGACAAGGACGTCTTCGCCTCCCGACAGAAGTTGCGTAGCTTGCTGAATCGCCGAGCTGACGGCCTGGTCCGCTGAATCTTGCGAAGAGATCAGCTGCTCGACGTCCAGCTCTATTGTGCGCAGCTTATTGCCTCTACGCTCGCGGAGAGTCTTGAGCTGCGCAGTCGTCTTGGGGACGTAGGACCCAGCGACGATGAGACCGCCATTCGGATTCTCCTCGGGCTTGACCCCGAGGTCCTGCATCGTGAGAGGTGGAATGCCGCTGATGCCAAGGCGGGCAGATACGAGGGCAGCGCCTGAGCGGTAGAGGTAGCGCTTGCCTGCTTTCTCGGCTGTGATGATGTCAGGGACGATTAGAAAGTAGGAGCAGGAGAAACAACTTACCGGCTAGCAGTCCTGCTGCGAAGACGTACATGTCTGACTCGGCAGCGGCATTGACGATGATGACTTTGCCCTTTGGCGCCTCGAGCAGCTTCTTGGTCACCTCGTCGGGGCCGCCAGCCCGGATGTCTGTAAGTGTGACGGACAGGAAGTCGTGCTCAGTAAATCTGTGCCCGGCCTTTTCCAGGATGTAGTCCCTGAGATTTGAGCTCTTGTACCCAAAAGTTGCATCCTTGGCAAATGGAGTCTCACTGGCAGGTACTAGCTCGTCCCCTTCTTTTACATAATGCACGTCGTCGATGGTGTACCTGCCGCCCTGGAAAAAGAAAGGGGCGATGATCCAGCCATCAAACCTCCCGAGCGCCTCCTCAGCGGCCTCCGGCTCCTCCGGAATGTGTCCACGGAGCGTCGAGTCACCGCGAAGCACGATTTCGAAAGGCTTACTGGCAGCCTCAGCCGCCTTGGCGACGTTCTTGCAGATTTCCAAAATCAACGCTTTAGCTTCCTTGGGTGGAAGAGCACGCGAATTTGTGAGAATGAAGAAACCGGATTTCGTGGCTTCGAACTCGGCACGGAGAGTATCAGGATCCCACACAGTCAGAACGGCAATGTCATGGCAGGTTTGTGTTCCAGTCGGATCGTCATCAAGGACTACCAAGACTGGTGTGCTATCGCTTTCGACATGGTTTCTGATGGCGCTTATCACGTCCCCAGAGTACGGCGGTGGTAGTGACTCAATGGTCTCCTTGGCCGGCAGGGCCGGGTAATTTCGGGGTTGGAAAGCCATTTGCTCTTTAGTCTCTTTGGGGCCAGCACTCTTTGACACAGACACGCCCGTCATAAGCTCCCAGAATCTGACGACTCCCGAGTCCGCCTCTTTTGTCAAGCCATGGGAGTGGCAAGCAAGGTAAAGTTGATGTGCCGCTGCGGACATGGTCGCGGGGTAGAGAAGCCGCTTAGCCTCATCGAGAACGATTCCCTACAAACGACGGTAAGTAACACGAAGCCCAGGAAGCCCATCCAGGACATACCATATCTTTGACAAAGATCGCTAGTGCAGAATGTGGTGTCCAGTCTGCATCCAGCATTGCAGGTACACGGTTCTCGAGCATCCAGCTCCAACCTGCGGCATTCTTTACAATCTCGAACACATTCCGTGTATCGAGACCAAGTCTAGCACTGAAAGCCATCGCTTCGGCGGCTGCGGCGATGTGTATGCCTGCTAGAAGCTGATTAATGAGCTTAACGGACGAGGCGGCGCCTATGCCGCCCTGCACGTAGCAGAGATTCTTCGGTAGGCCGCTCATAGCTGTCAAGACAGATTTCACATGCTCCAAAGCATTGTCGGCGCCTGAGCAAATGATCTGTGACGTCGATGGTCAGAGTATGGCCGGACGGGCTAGAAGTGTTGAAACTTACTGTCAAGTCGCCTTTCGCAGCTCTGACGACCCCTCCACTCACAGGCGCATCGACCAAGCTGATGTTTTTGCCCATCGCAGTTAGGCGATCACCAAGACTTCTCACGAAGGAAGGAGGTACCGTAGAACTGAGGATGATGATGGAATCTGCTGGCAGCGCCTCCGCCGCGTCTCCAGCTCCAAACAACACGTCGTCAGCCTGGGCTGCATTTTGAACCATCAGTAACAAGACTTGTGCATTCTGAGCGGCTTCCGATGGTGATTTCGCTGCAGAAGCCTTGCCACCGCCGCTGATGAACTTTTGTACCGAAGGCTCGTACACGTCGTAGCCATGTACCGTAAATCCTGCTCTGAGCAGAGAAGCAGCCATTCCCTGGCCCATCGCTCCCATTCCGACGAAGCCGATCTTGGCGATCTCCGTAGGCGTAACGCTTGGTGTGAGATGCGCCCCATCTGAGACGGGGCGAGCTTGCTCATGTACGAGCGAGGGAGTTGTGGGGATGTATGTACGAACAACTCCAGCATCATGTTCAAGTCCCAGTCCTTGAGAGGACCCGGAAATGTACAGTTGTTCTGCCGCTGAAGCCAGTGGCAGAGGGAAGCCATGCAATCGGCCGGTAGACGTCACGATACCCATATCCTTTACAAAGATATTGAGTGCTGAGAGCGGATTCCAGTCGTTGTCGAGCATATGAGGAACGCGGTTCTCGAAGGCCCAGCTGTTGCCGGCGGCGTTCGTGATAATGTCGTATACTTGGCGAGTGTTGAGCCCGGCTTTTGCAGCTAGGCCCATGGCTTCTGCGGCCGCAGCAATGTGGACACCAACTAGTAGCTGGTTGATCATCTTTACATTGCTAGCTGCTCCAATACCACCGGGGATGACGTAAAGCTTCTCGGAAATGTCGGAGAGGATAGCATTCCCTTTGTCTAGAGCTTCTGGGCTACCGGCCACCATGATGGTCAACGTGCCTAACGCAGCACGTGCAGTGCCTCCTGAAACTGGGCAGTCGAGCAGCGATATGTCCGTTCGGCCACGTTGGCGCAACTTCTCTTGAATCTCTTGGATTGCTGCTGGTGGTACAGTAGAGCATAATACTACCACAGCGCCTGTCGGGAGAGCTACAACCGTACATTAGCCAATCGTATAACCATGCCTGAGAAGTTGTGCTTACCATCAACTGCGCCATCTGTGCCGAAAAGTACAGACTGTGCTTGATCTGAGTTCGCCGTCATGCAGATGAAGACATTGGAGCCCCTTGCAGCACCTTTGGGCGAGCACGATGTTGCGCCCCCAATGGCCTGAAATTTCTCCAACGTCGGCTGATATACGTCAAAACCTGTGACTTGATAGCCCTCTCTCAGCAGATGGCTAGCCATCCCGAAACCCATCGATCCCAGTCCGGCAAAGCCGACTTTCCCTCTCAAAACCTTCCCCTCCGCCATAGTGAAATCTGCAAAAACAAGCGAAGAAAAAGGTAGAAGGTATTACGATTCGGTGCAATCGAGGTGACGGCGGACCGATGCTTGTATATGGAAGTCGCGTTTTGTATGATCAGGGAAGGTTTGGTATGTCTTCAATGTAGCTTGTGTATACCGCTCGAAAGGTTTTCCGGGAATTTGGACTGCTCCAGGCGCGGCATCCCTTCTTTTGTAGCATCATGCCGTCAGGAAGAGCCAGACGCTCAAGGGTCCACATGTTACTTCTTCGGCAGGCCCCAAGGCGAGCAAGTTTCGGCGATCTCAAACCAAAACACTATCGGGCGGAAGTCCGAAATGCCAAGGGCTATCTCGGAAATCTGTGGCCGGATTTCAGCAGGGGAAAAGCGGCGATGGACACTCGGGATAGACCTTGTGCCAAGCCCATGATGTTTGCCACCGCGGGGTTGATGGTGCGGACAGAAAACCGAGAGCTGGCCCACGCGGCCCTCTCGCCGCCTTCTCCACATCTTCAACACGCTGAACACGACATGAACGCGTCTCATCACAGCCACGGGGATGAGCACGGGATGAAGAGGAACTTCTCTGAAATGAGTGAAGGGCGGGCGGAACCAGCTCCGCTGCTTCGCAGGATTACCACGAACGGCAACTCGACCAGCCCTGCGGCAGATGTACCTAAGATATCGAGGAAAATTCGCGCTTGTATGTTCCTCCTAAGGCAGACTCTACTAGATGATCATTGAGGTGCTATGAGCCACAGCAGTGGTCGCAAAAGTTCAGGATGTCAGAAGCATCCAACAAGTTCCATGCCTGAAATGACCTCTAGAGCGCAATACACAGGTCTTAATCATGCGGACTGCTCCGGGTTCATGGCACCTACCGTGCTTCACAGCCCTCTCGTCAATATGACCACTCGAGCGTACCGTCAATAAAGCCATTGCATTACAGAGCTGACACGGGTACCCTGTCACAGGCAAGGCTTGTCAGAGC
This sequence comes from Coniosporium apollinis CBS 100218, assembly GCF_000281105.1. Classification (NCBI taxonomy): domain Eukaryota; kingdom Fungi; phylum Ascomycota; class Dothideomycetes; genus Coniosporium; species Coniosporium apollinis. Next base: position 33,219 of record NW_006913345.1, on the reverse strand, counting down.
CGCAAAGTGAAATGCGACATCACAGACGGCAATCAATGTTCCAGGTGCCGTAGGCTCGGTCTGTCCTGTATTGTGAACAAGAACCTTCAAACGTTGCTTGAAGATGAAAGCGAGTTAGTCTACAAACGGTTTTCTTCAATTCGCAACCTCAAATTTCGTTGGGATCATCAACATTCCACTCATTAGACCGCTGTGTGCCAGGTGGCTGGTTGTCGTATATCCGATCGTGCAATGCGAAGATCACAGTAGAATCAAGGGTCATCTGCTGATTCGTCACTACAGATGGAAGGTAGCAGTGGAGCAGCAGCTCCATCAGCTTCAGGCCGCTGTCTCTGAGATTCTTCGTAACTCAAGCCTTCCCGGTTTCGAGCAGTATGGATTGAAAACACCTATTCTACCCCTGAACGAACTTCAGCCATCTTTGGACGAGGTGCTTTCCAAGTCCTCGAATATTTCAAGGGATACCGACGTCCGGGTTCAATTCGCGTCACCGACAAGCGCGGGCCATGCGTCCCCCAAACGACTATCGATGCCTGGCATGGCAATGACCAGGGAGAATTCTCAAGAACCGGACCGCGAGGAACCAGAAGACACTACGCTAGTGTCTGCCCCGATGGCTAGCCTCTTCGAGGTTACGAAACTCCGAAACCTGCGCAGTTATTCGGATAATAAACGTCATGATCGATCACCTGGCACCACCCTTCAGAATGATTTCATCTCGCGGGGCCTAGTCGGCCAAGCTCAGGCCGAAGAGCTGTTCCGGATATTCAGCGGCCCTCTAAATCAGTACCTCTGGGGTGGGATAGCCTTAATACATGATAGCTTGGATGCCGTACGCAAGTCATCCTCTTTGCTTTTGGCAGCCATACTCACGGTCACGGCGCTACACGTTCCGGGCAACGAGCGGGTGTTCGACATCGCTTACAGCGAGTTCTTGGCACATGTCTCCGGATCCATGTTCGACCGCTACCATTCCTTGGACGATGTGCGGGCGTTGGCAATCGGAGCTTTTTGGCTAAGTGATGTCAGCTGGAAGCTTTCCGGTCACGCCGTTCGCATCGCAACGGAACTGCAGCTGCATCTGAGCTTTGCCAAAGCAATCGAGGGTCATCAGGATCACGTCGAAAAGGGGCGATTATGGGCCTTCCTATACGTATGCGATCATCACTTCTCAATCGCCTACGGAAGGTATGTTATCGCTGTGTTTAAGAATTATTGAGACCTTCATTCGCAAGATACAAGTTGCGCCTTAAGCACATGCAAATCCTCATCGTTACGCACTCTCAGCGCTTGTCGCGAAGAGATCACCCCTGAACTGCTCCATAATCTTATTCTATGGACGAAGATACAGAGCAACAACCATCTTTCTTGCGGTCGTGCTGGTCTTTCTGTATTTATGCGATTACCTCTAGCGCTATATATTGCGAGCTCGAAATGTCATGCGGAATGTACAAACTGACAGATACCAGGCCTCCAGTTATCCACGAGGACTTAGCCATTACGAATCATGAAGCATTCCTACAACTACCTGGTATCACGAATGCGGATTTCCGACTACACTCACAGGTCTCCATGTTCGTCATCCTGAGCCGCATATACGAAACATTTGGTCCGGACAGCACTAAGCCGCTGAACGCCGAGGGTCTCAAGCTGTTACACCTCTTCAACAGCCAACTTGACGAATGGAAGATGAAGTGGGAGTCTCGGTTAGCTCCTAATCCTCACATCAACGCATATCCCGGCAAAGGGGTGCTCCTCCACCATCAGTTCGGCAAGTTGCAGCTGAATTCACTAGCATTGAGGGGCATGGCGCCTTCCACCCTGTGCGATACATCGCCAGAGTCTTCTGAACGTCGCTTGTTCGCAAATCGTGCAGTTCAGAACGCAGTCTCAGCATTGGATATTGTCCTTGAAGAACCGGATATCCGCCGAGCGCTCGTCGGTGTCCCCATATATCTGCTTACCACTGTCACATTCGCAACGGTCTTCCTGCTGAAAGTACGTCTGAATTGGCATTCGGCATGTCTGGACGTCGACTCTTCGCTCATACTGAGCCTTGTCGAACGCATCGTCGAGCTTCTGAGGGATGCCAGGGCAAGTGACCGCCACTTGGCACGGCACATATCCAAAGGTCTACGGAATCTTGTGGACAGGTTTAAGGAGCAAGACCGACAGGCGTCAAGGACTGCATCTAGTGTCTCGCAACAGCACATTAGTATCCCGGCCGCGCCTACAACCGCCGCCGAGGACTTCCAGACCATGGACAATCAGATAGCCTGGCCGCAAGGGCAAATGGATTTTGGAACGATGTGGGGCGATTTCGACAGTTGGGGCATGGACGAGAATTATCTGCCTCTAGGCATGTTCAACACGCTCGCCAGTCAGATACCTGGGTAGATGGTCCCACCGGTCCGGTTATCGGTTCGACTCATGCGTCATTGAAGTCACTGTAGATTTCTAGCCACAACATGTCGCCTCGTTTAGGGCATTCATCAAGCTACGGGATACTCTAAAACGCGTACCGAAGCATGCATCAGGCTTATCGAAATGCTTAGAAGTCCGCCACATGCGTCACAGGCCGCAATCGTTGTGTAGGCCTGTAGCAGCTTTATGTTCCCGATCTACTCCGCAGCCATCACCTTCTCGGGATAGCCACCGTGTCAACGGATTAGTCCCTCAGAGCGGCCATCTCGCGATCCTGCTTGGCATGGCCTGGGCTGGCATATCTGCTTCAGGGCGGAGAGAAACGCGCCTGACAGTAGGCCTCGGAGGAAAGCCGTTGAGCCTCGAAGACCTAAAGCCTTCGGAGTTCTTCCCTTGAAGCCAACTTGAGGATCAACTTGCTGCGATAAGTCCCGCTGATGCCAAGAGATTTCCTGACTACGGAGATCCGCCGTCACCTTGCGGCGGAGTAGCCTTACGCTGGCGACAGATCTTCGCCAGCAGGGGACATCAACATTATGGTAAGGACAAACTAGTCTGAGCTACTTTCTTGGCCGTAGGGCTATCAGTCACCTCAAATAATCAATTTCATTTATTTGTTGCGGAACGCTCACCACCGCGAGAGAGAAATGCTCAAGTCTCCAGACATGCCTTGAAGACCCATAGTCGCTCAAGATGTCGGCGTCAAACCCGAGTATTGGTCTTGTACGGATGCGGAAGACGACCTCGACTGTATTGACTCCAATAATAGTCCCACTCGATGTGCAACTCTCCCTGCGGCATTCCGAGGTTTAGTGTTGTGCTCCATGTCGTCTTGATCAAGCGGTGTGCTCTCCGGTCAGCCTCCAGCGGCGTGCTTTCCGAACAGCCTCCAGACGGTTCATACAGCAGTCCCCGCGGAAGGCATGGCTTCATGACTCATGATAGGAACGAAAGTTCCCGCGCTTGAGACTTCAAAAAGTCAATCGCCGAGACGCCACAGAACATCCCATCTTATCAACCCGTCCCAGAACACTTATCAGCACGATCAGGCATTAATCCACCAACCAGCAGCTTATTCCGAAGTTTCGCCGACAGTGTAGCCGCTGAGCGGCACGAACACCGCGTCGCGCCTTTCGACCCGGACAATACCAGCCTTCGATTGGCTGTTCAATTGTGGACAAGCATCCACCGCCTTGTGGTCTTGCTGCCGGCGTTTGAAGCTTGAGCCAGCGCACAGAGTCAGCAATATGGGGCCCCACGCTCAGACTTGGCTCAACTGTTCCTCAGTGTCTGACCCGTTACTTCGGGATCACACCCCAGGTTCGAAGATACTAAAGTCCTCAATCCCCAGACCTCTCAACCTTATCCAATACTGATTACATCTCGTCTTCTCTCACATATACCTAGCGAGAAGGAAGAATCATTCACCATGGTGGCCAAGAACCAACTCGATATAATAGAGGGCAAGGGCCCAGCGGGTGTCACTGTACAAGATGCAGAGCTTGCTGAGGCATTGAGGAGCTATGTGCCCGGCTCAGATGCAGAGAAAAAGCTCGTGCGGAAGATTGACTGGGCATTGATGCCGATCCTGTGGATCATGTACATCCTCAACTATGTTGACAGGACGAACATCGTAAGCACGAAACAAGGTTATTCGAATTGAGCCGACGCTGACAGATATACAGGGCAACGCAAAGATCGCTGGCATGGACACTGACCTCAACCTCAACGACACCCGCTACGCCTGGGTGCTCTCCATCTTCTTCTTCGGCTACCTCATCATGGAGGTCCCTTCGAATATGATCCTCAGCCGCTCACGCCCATCCCTCTACCTGCCCGGTATCATGTTCGTCTGGGGCGTCTTGAGCGCTTTGATGGCAATAGCGAACGGCTATAATGCACTGCTCGCTTTCCGTTTTGTCCTCGGTTGCATCGAATCCGGCTTCTTTCCCGGCGTGCTCTTTCTCCTGTCCACCTGGTACAAGAGCACCGAGCTCGGCAAGCGCTTCGCCATCTTCTACACCGCGGCCGTCATCTCCGGTGCGTTTGGAGGCGTCCTAGCCGGCGCCATCACCTCGCATCTCGACGGCGCCCACGGCATCGCGGGGTGGCGCTGGCTCTTCATCGTAGAGGGCGTGGCGACCGTCGGCGTGGCCGTAATTGCGACCTTCATTCTCCTCGACTTCCCTGCGACATCGAAACGCCTCACTCTCGAAGAACGTCAGCTCGCCGTTGTGCGTATCCTCAAGGACGGCATCGACTCCGGCAGCGCCGACAAGACGCTTCGCCTCTCTCACTGGGACGCCTTCGTCGCCGCAATCTCGGATCCCCGCACCTACGTCTTCCTTGTGCTCTTCGTGCTCGATGTCGGCGCAGGCACAATCTCCTACTTCATCCCGACCATCACGAAGACCCTTGGCTATTCCAGCGTTACCGCGCAGTACATGACGGTCCCCATCTACGCCGTCGCGGCTGTGTTCCTCAACATCCTCGCCTACTCCGCGGACCGCAACAACGAGCGGCGTTGGCACATCAGCGGCGCGCTGGCCGTCGGGTTCGGTGCCGCTGTTGTCTGTGCCGTTACCCAAAACCCCATCGCGAGATATGTCATGGTTTGCTTCGTTGCAGCCGGTATATGGTCGGCCCTACCCCTCATCTTAACGTGGACGTCGACGACGATTAGTCTACCGGCAGAGAAGAGAGCCATTGTTCTCGCGCTGGTGAACGCGTTTGGAAATTTCTCCAGCGTATATGGTTCCAGGATTTGGCCTACCTCAACTGCACCGGCCTACACCATGGGCTTTGCGGTCACGGCTGGGTTCCTGGGGCTTGGGATGTTGCTTGCGGTCGCGCTGCCCTGGTATGTGCAGCATGTGCCAAGGACGGGGACGAAGGCGGAGAGGGAGCTGGAAGAGCGGAAGAGGGTTAAGCGGGAGAGCGCGGAGGATGAGTTGAGTGTATAGCGAGCGTCTCTTTTGGAAGTTTAAAGCAGCAGGCCCTGTGTAAGGGGCTTGTATATTTAGAAGAAATCTACTTTCCGTTATAGAGCATGGCACGAAAGTCTTGATTGTGTAGTTGTGTCAGTGCTACTGCGTACTGAGAGTAAGGTGCGCCGTATGCTGGTCCTTATTCCCGGCTTGTCGTGCCGGACGTCGGAGCGTTGGTCTTGCTGGCTATGGAATGCTGGAAAGTGATAGATGTTCTACGCAATGGACCGGTGTTGGACTTCGCGATTGATGGATTCATCCAGCTCCGCCCTGGCTTCCGTCGCATCGATATATCTTCGTCGGCGTCGCGTGGTCCAAGGGTGTCGATTCGATTAGCCATCAAAGCTTGATTCACTTTCCCAACCTGGACTTCGTCCTTCAAATTGTACAGGATCCTCGTGCAGCCGGTGGTTAGCGCACTCCTTTGGCGGGAAATTGACGATACGGGCACGAGATCTGGTTGGCCCGGTCGATACGTCTCGGCCGTGTATAATCAACAAGAGAGCAATGAAATGCTCCGTTAAGCCCAGAACGCTACCTGCGGACTACCCACCGGCTGCACGAGGATTGCGTGAAGCGTGTTCAAGGCCTTGATGTTCTGCTTCAGTATTTCGTTGGACAGGTTCGCTCGGATTATGCGCTTCATTGGCTTCGGCCAATGCCTACCTTGCATTGTGATAGGTAGCGAAGTTTTTCGGACTGGTAAACTTAACTAGAAGCGAATCTCACTGCGCCTTCTCTTTCCTGTATGGACGTGTGAGGACGCAGGCTGTGTCATTTAGCGAAGCGAAAGGCAATACGGAGACGGCTTGGGCATGCCATCCTTGGCTCCGAATGTCGGCCTTCTCGAGATTGACTTTGGTTAGCCCTACTTCTTGTTCGGTAGGGCGATAACCTCACGGAAGTCCTGGGAGAACCTAAAATACGCGTGGTGCTGCGGTTCTGCCGGCTCATAGTTTTCTCAGCGTCGTCTTCAGAGTCGGAGTCTCCATCAGTGTCGGAACTAGAAACGCTGATGGCGTCAGAATCCTTTGGCTTGAAGTCCTTGAGGATGAGCCAGCCTTCGGTCTCGGGTGGTTGGGTGTCATCGAAATCGAGGCACCCCTTAAGGGGACTGGGCTTCGGTGCTGGACTGTTCGCGAGCTTCTGCTCGGATGACTTCCCCGTGTCGGGTTTGGCGTCAGACTTTCCAGATCACCCAGGTTTGCGACGGACACACGGCGAAGGAGCTGTGAGCAATCAGTCCAGGTCGTCATTCTCAAGAATTGAATCCGGTGGGTTCAGGTCGAAGAGATGGTGGAGATGAGAAGCATGCTATGATGAATCGCAATGATACTCCTGATTCTCCAGCCTTTGAAGCGGGGAGCCGGGATGAGAGGGAAGGATCGGAGCGAGGCTTGGAGATATCTCAGAGAGTAAGAATTACGAGTCGCCTAGAGAGGATATGGGCAGGAAGTTGTTGAGGTGAATCGTCGAGTGAAGGGCGCCGGACAGGGAGATGGGCAAATTGATGCAGACTCTTGATGCGAAGACTTCTGATGCAGAGAATTTTGATGCAGAGGAGTCTGATGCAGAGCAGTTTGGTGGGACGGAGCGCCTTCAAACTGAGAAGGTACGAAGGGGATGTCGTTGCTACGGTAGACTGCTTGAATGAGGTCCCACTAGTGGGAGTTGTGATAGTGTTACAGTTTGAGGCCTCAGAAGACAAAGGTAGTCTACTTAAAATGTGCCTTAGATAGCAGGAATCAGAAAAAGCCACCACGAATCCCGCTGTGTGTCCAATGGCTGCCGTAAATCGTGTGGTCATATGTCGTGAAATCATTCGAGTCGTGCATCCGGACGGTTATTGTTGCCAATTTCCTCTCTGTGGGATGTCGCAAGCCACATAACCCATCAAGGCTCCTTCGGGTATCCAACACTCTGACCGCTTGTAATCTCCGCTCGCCTGCCCAGAACAGCAACGAGCTCACCCAATCTTCGGCCCCTCAAGCATCCACCTCCTCCCAATACTCCTCCTCAGCTCCTCCCGCCTCTTCTCCGCCTTCTTCTCCTTCATCATATCCTTCAGGCCGCCCAGACCAACATACCGCAGCCTCCGATCCGTGCCTGGAAGCCTCCACTCCCTCTTCCGCCCCTCCCTGCTCATGTTCTTATATCCCCCCTCCCCTCGACCCGCGCTCCCAGCAGGACCACTCACGGCCTTTGGACTCCGCCTTCCCGCACTCTCACCCGCATGCAAGGCCGTCAGACTCCCCGTCCTCAGTGATCCCGTGCTCGACCTCTTGACCACCCGACCCACCGGCTCGCCCCGGCCACCAATCCCAAAGTCACGTGCCCGCCCGCCTCCGGAGACACCAAGCGGCAAACTAACATAATGCCTCCTCCCATTCGTCGGCCCGCGCTCGATGCCCAGACTATTCCCGATCAAGAAACCGCCGCTCCCTTTGAAGCCGTCCGTTAGACGCCTGCCGACACGCTTCAGGCGGGGGACATCTCCCTCCTCAGCGACCGAGGGGATTGAGGAGGTGTCGCCGCCCTCGGGGAGTCTGTCCCCGCCACTACCGCCGTTGGCACCGTCATGGTGTGGGTCAGGCCGGCCCTCATCAAAAAAGTCCTCCTCGCTGTCGTCGCTGAAATCGTCCCAGAAGCCGCGCGGGCGCCAGAACGGATGCAGTTTATTCCCCCTCGGATCCTGGCCCTCGTCCCCCACCGACGGAACTCGGCGCACCGCTTTACCATTCCGGGATCCCGAAGCGGTGACAGCGCTCCACCGGTTCGACAGCGATCCGTTTCGGCTGAGTAGAGGTGCAATGAAAGTATCGCTGTACCGTCGTGCGCGCTGTAGGACGCTCAGGCGCCTCGCGACCGGGGGGCCAGACACTGTTCTATTCGGTGAGCGCGAGCGGTCACGGGACGACGGCAGAGGGGCAGCGAGTTGGCGGTCCAGCTCATCAGCCGGCGTAGGCGGGATGATTTTGAATGCAGGCGGCGGAGGCGGCTTGCGCGGGTTCTTGAGCGGGCTGTCGACGGCGAAAATCTCGGTGCTGCGGTCTGGTGGCGTCGAGGGCTCGATTGTGAGGAGAGGCCCGTCGAGGAGTTGTTGGCCGCTTGGTTCGGTGCGGCCGATTAGTTCGGTGGAGGGCTGGGAGGAGGGGTAGTGGGTGTTGTGGTGGCTGAGGGAGGTGGAGTTGGAGTTGGAGCCGGAGGCGGAGGGTTTCGCGACTTGCTGGACAACAAGCAAAGAGTGGTTGTTGTGCGGGAAGATGCTGACGGCTGTTGCTTCACTGACTTCCAGGTCGTGGAGGTCGGAGATCTGACTGAAGGGGGTGGAGGAGGTGTAGACATGGCGCGCCATGGCGTGTTCTTCGGTCCGGACAGTGCTGCGGTCGAGAGAGATACGCCGGAACGAGGGCGAGAGTTCGGCGCTTGGGCGGTGCAGCTCTTCTGTGGGGACACGGTCGAGGGATGTGACGCTTGGCCGGCCATGGTCGGAGGCCGTGTGGTCAAAACTTACGCGTGGCCGGTCATTTTCACGATGGTCAACAGAGGGACGCGGCTCTACAGGTACGGCTGCAGGTTTCGGCCTTGCTTCCTGGAGTGCTGGCTCTGGAAGCTCTACATGCGCAGGGTGATGCTGTGGTGCTATCGGTGATGCATTGTAGACAACGGAGCTCTCCTGTGTGTCAGGAGGAGGTGGGGATGGCTGGCGGACGTAATGCCGAAATTCCGATACAAGCGGAGCTGGGTCGACATGGGAACGGTAGGGTCCTGGCTCCGTAAAGTTTCGCCTTTCGCGACTGAGACTAGCTGGAGAAGATGGTGCAAGAGGACTTGTGGTAATGCGTTTCGGCGGTGAGTCGAAGAAGCGGCCGGGACCGTCTGAAGGTATAGCCGAGCGCGACTATAATACAAATATCAGCATACGTGGCTTTGCTTCAACGTGTTCTGCCGTGGGAAGACCTTGGAGGGATCTCATTGCAAGAGGCCTACCTGTATGCTTTGGCGATGATGCCGCAAAGGAACAGTCGGGAGCGACGACGTCTCGCTCGCAGCTATGTCCGAGCCAACACTGTCTCTGTTCCTTCTATCTGGTATTCTGGGTTTCTTGTGCACTAGTCGATGTAGAGGTACGTCATCTGAGTTTAAGGAATTCCGGTTGGAGCGGACTGTTGATGAGCGCTCGACTGGCGATTCTGCGTCTCTCCGCAAAGCTAGATTCTTCTTCGCGTGGCGTAAAGCTGGAAGCTGTTGCGGTGGAGAATCTATGACCACGGCTTCAACGACAGTCGATGTTGTTGAAACACTAGATAGCCGCTTGGAGTCCCTGTCGCGAAGGTGGAGGCTCAGCACCCGGTTGACTTCTGCCGGCCAGCCGATGTCATCGGCGAACTTTTCAAAAGACGCCGAGTGCAAGTCTCTCTCTTTTGCTTTATCTCGTACGCTCGGCGATGCTGGCATGGCTGCTTCAGGCGAGGTAGCTTCGTGATTTGACGCGTTGTGTTGTGGCGACGCTCTGAGTGGTCGCCTCCTTCGGACCGTCACATTCCTCATGAGATTTGTGTCCCACTCTCTGTCGGGTATGTGCTCCGAACCACTTGGTCGATATTGCCACGCCGTATCCAACTCTGAGTCTTTCTTCCCACTCTGAGGCGCTGAGCGACCGCGTTCAGTCGGCGTCGCATCACCGTCGCTCTGGTCGAACCCCAGCCCAAGTCCCAGAGTACGCAGTCTCAGGGACCTTGTGGCGTTCAAGTATGTGTTCACTGGCGAATCGTCCGATGCCATCTGCCGCCGGCTGCTCTCTCCGTCTGAGGAATACTGGTCCTCTTTTGCTGTTCTAAAAGATTCTGCGCGGGACGAGGATGGGTAGTCGTTGAAGGGCGGTCGCTCCGGAGGAGCAAGAGACTCGCCGGTTCGAGGAGGGCTTGGATCTGGCGTTGGAGGGCTCCATTGGTTTACGGGTGTGCTGATTGAAGGGCTTTTGTTCGGGTTTGATGGTGTTGCGTTGTCCGTCGGTGCTGACATCGCAAAGTCTACATGGGCGCTGGCTTCAAGCGAATTCGTCGGTGGTGTTGGCGGTAAGCCAGGGTCCGTTCCATTCATCAGTGCTGGCGATGCGAGAGGCGTTTGATCGGTTGCGCTATGCTGCGTCGACGTTTCATCGCCGTCGAAGGAGTTGTACCTCACAGGTGCGCCGGCCGGGAACACCATGTGCGCATCATGCCTGTTGCGAGGCAATAGCTTGTGGGCTTTGAGGGAAGGCGGCGCCTGGAAATATCGGTCCAGCTTCGAGTATGGATCTTCGAAATACGCGCCGGGCATCTTGGACGAAGCTGGCGCCATCCGCAGAGCCAGACGGTCGTGGCGACGCCGGACTAGAGTGGCAGCAGGAAGATCTGGCCGCCTATCGAGTCCACTGCTCCAAAAGACCACAACGGACCCAGCTTCTCACGTCCTAGCTCTGTTCGGGATATTGTCGCAGGGCCGACCTCCGCATTGCGCTCCGGTGCCTTGTCGAGCGCGGCGCCAGCTCTTGTGCTCTCCTGTTTTCTTCTCCTCGCTGATGCTTTGCGCAGCCTCGGCCTCGATACCGCTTGATGGACTGGAACAGGTTCTGCACCAGGCCGATGGACGGCGGCGGGAGAGGGCTGGGGGACGGCAGGCTATTGGCTAGGGCTGCGATGGTCGCGACGAACAGACGATGCTTCAGAGGGTGGTAGACTGTCTTCAATTCGCGACTCGCTGGCCGAGTAGATGTGTTTCAAGGCGAAACGTTCAGTTTTTTTCCGGTTCCGGTGTGTTGGAGGCGGAGGCAGAGGCGGAGACCAGTAAGAAGCGCAACAGAGCGAATCGCGATTAAGGTGCTGACCAAGAGGCAGGGAAGCCGCCGAAAGGGATCTCGGTTGGGTGATAGCAGAGGTACAAGGCGCACCTGACTTTGGCAGGTCAGTGTTGAGATGCCAGCGATGCCAGCGATGCAGGCGATGCAGGCGATTCAGAGAGGACAATGGAAAGGGGAGTATGTACAAAGCGCAGCTGTGGTGTACTGTACAGTATCAGTACGGAGCACGACGGGGGGGGGGGGGTTAATCCAAAGCGCCTTGGAGCACGGCGGCGCCCGGGAACGGGGACTGGAGACCCAAGGGACCCCAGCCCTGCGCCAAACTGCTCGGGGCAGCCTGGAGTATCCCGGCAGCGAATCCCAGCTGCCGCTCGTCATGGAATCGCGCCCTAATGCAACCACTTTACTGCGCCTGGCCAGTTAGGTGAGACCTCCGCTTCTCTGTCTCAACCATTTCCTCGGTCGCCGGCAGCTATTTCTCTCGACTTCACTCTATTTCATCAACGTCTTTCTGTCCTGTGAGTGCACAGCATGAGTGTGGGTTTCTAGGGACATTCATGTAGGTATCGGTGTATTCTCGTCAATGTCTCTTGCTCCACCGTCTTCAACTCCGTCTTCAACTCCGTCTTCAACTCCGTCTTCAACTTCGCCTTCCAGTCTCCCATGCAGCGTTTGTCTCCTTCCTGTTCGTCGCGTCGAGGACCTCGGGAAAGAACCAATCACGCCAAGGTTGTCTGCATGAGCCCTTCCAACCCGCAGCATCTCGCCATCACGTGCTTGTAGCTCCCCTCCACCAGCGAATGGCATGTTGTTCGCCGCGTGTCGACGCATTGAAGGCAAGCGCCGGAATGCCGATGTAAAAAGGAGCACGATGGTACAAAATCACATGGCCGGCTGACCTCTTGGTGTGCTTGTATCTAGGCAACCTTCAAAATGGCCTCTCAGCTCTAGTCATCACCAAACTTCGAAGGAGCAGCCTTTTGAGGGATTTACTGCAACATATTCCTTGGTCTCCGCCTTCGTAAAGGCACATCTATCACACCCAAAACGTCTTCTTGCATCCAATCAATAGTCCAAGGTGTTTGCCCGCAAGCGCCAGGAAACTTCTCCGGACAGAACGAGCAGCGCGAATACCTTTCTCGTGAAAACCAATAGACTAGAGCTGCCCCGGCTTATCAGAATGCTACGATTAGTGTGATCAAATCTGGGCGGAGTTTGGAGTGGCTTGTTTATGCAGTGGAAGGAGATGCGTCAGTCAAACCGTCCTGGTGATTGACTTCTCGACGAATAGTTGGGTTCAGAAGTCGAAATGGAAAGCGGGTTCCGCGGCAGTTGCAGCGAGTATCGGAAGAGAAGAGTTTGCAATTCATCACGATCCCAGAAGCGGAACGACCAAACTGGCAGGACTGGCAGGGACTGAGATTGGGCGTAACTTATTGACGAAACATACATGTCCACATGCGGAGTGTTACATGGAGCCTGTTCCCCGCGCACGTCACTTTTGCCAAGGCCTAATCACACCTTTGAGTTGCGAGTTACTTCTACATCAACTGATCTAAGCGGTAACAGTGCCCATACTACCTAAGTTGATACAGCCGAATTCTATCTACTAGCGAACCAAACCTGTTTGCACGGCAGTGTACTCAGACACTCCAACCGACGTCTTCAACCACTACCATGCGCCTCATCAAGTCCCAGATAGAAAGGCGCGACGGCTCAGGCTTTGCAACCCTCCTTCCCGAAGAGCCTGAAGATATGGTAGAACCTCTTGTATCCCGCACAGCTACGTCATGCTCATACAGCGCAGTGGCACGCCTACAACCTCATCCGCCCCGCCGACCTCCTCCGCGCCTCCGCAATCCGGCGCGTAACGACTGAATCCGCAACCGGCTCTACCTCTTCCACACGCGTTCACACCACCCTCACCCTACGCGTCACATCCGTCGACTTCGACGCCGGCGCCTCGGAGCTGCACGTCAGCGGCAAAGTGGCCGAGGAGAACAAGTATGTGAAGCTGGGGGGCTTCCACACGCTGGATCTTGAGCTGAACCGGAATTTCACGCTCGAGAAGGCTGAGGGGTGGGACTCTGTGGCGCTTGATATCGTGCGTGAGGCGACGGACCAGCGGAAGAAAGCTGAGGTGTGGGCAGTGGTCATGGGGACGGGAATCGGGAACATTTGTCTGGTTACTGAGAATCAGACGATCTTGAGGCAGAGGGTCGAGAGCATGATGCCGAAGAAGCGGTATGATGGGAGTGGGAAGCTTGAGGCTGTAAGCATTCCCACTTTCCCATCTCCAATTGCTGCTTGGATGGAGGTGTACGAGGCTAACACGCCTCTCCCCAACAGGCGCAAGACAAATTCTTCTCCACCCTCCTGACCACCCTCCTAACCCACCTCGACCTCACAATCCAACCCCCAAAGCCCCTCCTCCTCGCCTCCTCCGACTTCACCGCATCGGCATTCCAAGCCTACATCAAGAGAACCGCCATAAACACCGCGAACAAGCCGCTCCAATCCCTCCTCCCGGCCATCATAATAGCACACTCGTCCTCCGCACACGTGCACGCCCTCGCCGACGTCCTCAAATCCCCCGCCGTGCTCCAGAAACTCAGCAACACGAAATACGCGCGCGAGTCCTCGCTCATGGACAGGCTCGAAGAGCTGCTGCGGAAGGACGACGGGAGGGCATGGTACGGACCGCGGGAGGTGGAACGCGCGGTTGAGAAGGGGGCGGTGGGGCGCGGGGGCGGGGCACTGCTAATTTCGAATGCGCTGTTCCGGAGCCAGAAGATCGAGGAGAGGAGAAGGTGGGTCGGGCTTGTGGATCGCGTCAAGGAGGTTGAGGGCGGGGAGGTCAGGGTGTTGAGTTCTCTGCATGAGAGCGGGAAACGGTTGGAAAGTCTAGGGAATGTCGCGGCGATCCTGACGTTTCCGCTTGAGGATCTGGACGAGGAGGATGAGGGCGACGGGGATGGTGGGGTGGATGGGACGAGAGTCGAGGGCGAAGGGGAGGATGTGTCGGATATCGTATGATGGTCGGATCGCTCATTCCAGGTAGTAACACTGCTGTACGAGCTCGAGATTGGCCCAATTCCAGGTCCCGGTGACGCTCTAATCTACACATGATGCGTGCTCGGTACTAATGCAGAAAGCGCCGCAAGTAAAATATTCGCGTAGAACACAAGCCAGGCTGGCGTTTTGCTTGGATTACGAAATGCGCCGAGAACGCTACAGCAAGCCCTCAATCCCTCTTGCCCAACTTGGAGACTCGGGGTGAGACTCTTTTCGTATGGGCGACCCGAAGACTTCGCGAGAACGTACCGCTCGTAGCGAGAAAGCGATCCATGTCTTCATGACCTACGTCTCAATCCCAAGGGCAGTCATGTTCATATGCGTCTGAATCATAATCTATGCCGTAACCGTCGTCATTGCCCACTCGGACGTTGTTATGAACGTTAATCTTGTCTACGTCTACGATGCGTGTGATCTCTGGAGACAACTCGAAGTCGTCAAATACGATGTCTTGAAGTACCTGAGTCGACACGTAGAGATCTGGACAGCCATCCACTTGGGCCCTGACCATACTCTGGTCGCTCATTGTATGCTGTTGCTTTTTGAAGAGTGGAGGCGGCATCAGCTTCCGGTCCGTGTCAGCCTTTTTTTGGTTGATGTTGTTCGCTGATTCGAGAGCTACCGATGGACGATGGCGAACCGGCGAGGGATAGTGACCTTTGGAGTGGTGATGATTGTGTGATAGAGGGTCCGTTCTGCTGTGTTGATGTACAGGTTCAGGTAGGCTTAAATCTTCCAGGTCGTCCATAAAGAGGTCTAAGTCCTGCGTGCTGATCAGGCTCGCGTGATCCGCCAGCGTAGAGTTTGGCGGGGTCTCCTGATCTCTCGTGATGTCGCGGTCGATCTGTGTGTTGCTGTCTAGTACATCGTCCCAGTAGTCGAGGTCGGTGGGGTCAGAGTACTGTTGCATTGTGCAATGGGCGTTCCTGGCTGATGGAGTATGTGTATGAACTGGATGACTGGCTTGGTACGCAAAGTCGCGCACCTTTGTCACGTACTCGGCGGCTTGAGATATAGCGGGTGAGGATCTACTGCTGTCGGCATGCGGTGTGCCCTCCTCCGACGCGTCCAGAAGGGTAGCGTCATCAATACCGTCCTCTTCCCAAGGATCCGGGGAAGTTGAGGGCGACGTATCCGCCTCAACAGAGTCGTTCAGACTCTCCAGCGCTTCAGGACCATCCGATCTTAGTAGCAAATCGTCCATCTCTTCGTCGTCCCACGGCTCCGCCTTGATCTCCTCCTTCACCTTCTTGGCCACAGCCCCCTCCAACTCTCCCACGCCCTCAGGCTCTCTCTTCCTCTTCCCCTTGCACACAAAAGCCTCCATAACCCCCTTCATCTTCGCCTGCGTGTGACTGTACCCCGCCAACTGCGTCGCGAGCCCCACGCCCAACTGTCTCCTCGCCCGCCTCTCCCTCTCTTCCTTTTCCGCCCGCTTCCGCTCCGCCTCCTTCCTGCGCTGCTCAGACAGCTTAACGCGGCATGCACGACGTTCTAGTACCTCGAGGCGCTCGATACGCTTCGCTTCAGCCTCGGAGATAGTGGAATGGCCTTTCTTGAACGCGGCTTTGGCACGCCGGAGGGTTTGGGGAGGCGCGGGTACCATGGCGGTGCTCTGGCAGGGCTTGGTGGTTCGGAGGACGCGGATTCGGTCACGATTGCGCGCTTTACATGGGGTTTGGGTTTGACGTGCGTGGCTGAGGAATTGGGGATAAGGTAATCTTACTTGACGGAATGCGGTGGCGTTGTCGCGGTCGCGGCCATGTTCGCGTGCCGGGTTTCGCCAAATCAGGTGACCTTCCCTGCCGCATGGAAAGCGCAGCGGGCGAACTATCTTCCTATGTTCAGTATTGCCTACGGAGTATTCTACTCCACCTTTCTACGTGGACAAAACTTCATTGTACCCTAGTTTTCGTTCTATCTCTGGACGTGAGCAAGCGCTTGCTTTGACCTGCGCCGCCGGTGAGCTCGCCGGAGGAGCGCCTAAGCTAGCCTGAGGATGCCCTGGCAACGTAAGAGAGAACCTGTCATGGCTCTCCGCGGGCTTCCACGAGCACCCACCTACCCGTAGCTTCATGAGCAAGCATGGGTCGTCTGATATTGGCGACTGAGGAAGATGAACCTAACTACACCGCTCATGAGGGACGTTCAATTATCAGAGAGTTCTACTGCGAAGGAGGGGGGATGCCGCTTAGCTACACCCTGGTACCATGAAAAAACACCAACACGCGATTGAATATTCTATATTTGGAGCCTGTACTGATTGGAGTTGTATCTGAAGACCTAGACTACTTCCGCAAGTACAAGGGAACTTTACTGAGAAGCCTCATGCTCGCACGCCGTCAAGTGGCCGCTTCATCAGTAGATAACCCCCTCTTCGCCTCCTCCGTAATTCTACAAGTTTAGCCGCGTGTTGACCTGGCTGTCCATTCACTCTATAGCCTGTCAGATTTCGGATGCGGTATCCGCTTGACGCCTAGAAGCGAGTACACATCTGCTCCCTCAGCGGAACTGGGCCTCTTCTGACAAGACTTTTCTAACGCAGGTTCCAAACAAAGAGGTAAAGCTTGTTTCTACTACAGAGGTAGGATCCTAGTGACGGGGGCACGGCGGGGTAGGTTTTCGGCGAAGGACACGTGAGCATATCATTAAATTAGCACGCCTCAGCAAGGGCTCCTTGTAAGAACTTAACCTGATCTCGGAATGCTACACTGTAAGTTCGAGTCTCAAGCTGCATTAGAGGTCTTGTCAAACGAGGTCCATTTCGACTGAGGGAGCAGCTACTATTTTGGGGCAGGTCAACACACCACATCTAGCGAATCAGGTTTGACTTCAAACGTGGATTAGTCTTTTATGCCTGCTGAGGTTGCCTGTTTAGTGTTCTTGTCAAGCGAGTCCCAGGCGTCAAGCGAGCGTGCAATCGAGACGAGCAGGCTTGTAACATGCATTAGTTGGGTAGCTGGATGAATCCAAGAGACGCATGCCAGCACCCTGATGCGGGGAAGGAGGTGTATATAAGTCCTCGATTCTTTCTCTATGGGCTTCAATCAAGCAAGCACAATTCCTCCGCGGATCTAGAGTAGTTGCGTGAAATCAAACTCTGACGGTATCTGCCTCTTTAAGCTCTCGATCCTACTTGTACGATACTAATGTTTACAGGATTACCTCTCCGCCTTAGACTCGCTGCTCAACGGTTCGGCGGCGCGCCTCACGACATCATTCTATTCCAATCACTTCCCAATTCGAACACCACATATCGAGTTCATCCACGGTCATATTCAAGCGCCAAAATGAAGATCTCAGCAATGCTGCTAGCCGCTGCCGCAGCAAGCTTTGCGAACGCCTCATGCATGGGTAGGCCAGGGGAATACAGCACCACTTGGACTGGTGGTGGATGCAAAGTATGGCCGAGTTCGGGCTCAAATTCTTGCTTTAGTGCGTGTGTTGCTCAGGCGGGTGCTCACAAATGCTGTGCCCGTGTTATTGAATCTCATGAAAAGTCCGGATGTTTGTTTTTCACGAGTATTTGTAGATGCACCTGCCAACGGTCACCCTAAGTTCGGCTACATTTCGACTTCATGTATCCATCTCCTTTGTCTGTTTGACGTTTGTCGTTTACCAATCATTTGATGGCAATGTCCATGGACACCAATTCTGCTCCTGCTGATGTTCAACTGAAGCTTTGACAACATGCGAGCTAGGGTACGAGGTGTCTGACCGCAGGGTGCAGTCACGGCGATTCTAAGTAGACGCTGGAGTTGAGCAGCCGGGTTAACACGTGAACACGTGACCATGGTTTTACATGTTGTCCCGAAGTCGCCATAGAACCGTTCATTCGACGGCCGACGTTGCGAAAGCATCTTTACCAGAACAATCTCCCAAAGAATCCCGAGGTAGTATTTGGGGTATCCGAAGCTAGAAACAGAGACACCCTGAAGATATGGATTCACCATATAGACCAAGAACATATACCCAGACGCTGTGTTGCGATAAGAACCAAACTTTGAGGCCGAAAATCACTTGCGGCGATCATCCCTCCACTCGGCTCCATTGCCCACGCCTTCCACGGCGTTACTTGGCCCCTTTGCCCGGCTTTGCTCATCATCACTCTCCTCATCCTCAAACAATCCCGGATCCGCCAGCCTTTCCTCCTCAGCCACCCCATCCAACCTCGACCCATTCCTCTTCGCACTCGGCACCAGATCCTCATCCGCACTCACCGAGATCCCCCTCGGCCCCCATCTCCCGCCCGTCCTGGCTCTCGGTCTCTCATTCGCCGTCGCAGCCTCATACGCCGCATCCCCCTCCTCACCCCCCGCACCACCTCTCCCCACAAACCTCTTGACCAGCCAGCCCTGCTCCAGATCCCCACTATCAACCAGCGCGCCATGCCTCAGCTTAACCCGCTGCCTGCTCCAATACACCCACGCAAAGTCGACGTAGAAGGCCGTCTGCAAGACACCGAACACCATGCTGGTCGGGTCGAAGTGGTGCTCTGGCCCGAGCCACCGCACGAACCAGTTCAGGATGTAGAAGGCGCGGTAGGCGCCTAGAGTCGCGAGGTAGAAACTGTCGATTACAGTTGGCACGGTGGTTTGGCGCAGGAGGAGGAGCTGGGGGAGGATGGCGAACGATTCGAGGATTATGCTGAAGGTCCAGAGGATCTAGGAACTCGTGAGCGGGGGGGCGATTGGGGGCTTTGAGGGCAGGGGAGAGTTACCTCTTCCCAAGCTGGTCTGTTTGGCGCAAATCTGATGAAAATAAGGTAGACGACTGGCGCGCCGATAACGCTGCCGATGGTAGACCAAACACCCAATTTCCACGCCTTCTCTCGCTCCCTAGTCCGCGCATAGACGCGCGTCATCAGGAAGACAATATAGCATCCCGTGAGCGTGTAAAACAGCTTTCCGAAGAAGTTCCACGTGTGGTGCCACTCGCTGAACGCAGGCACCCAGAAGATGTCAATGTAGCGCGCGCAGAAGACAGCGATGTAGAGGACTTGTGTGATGAGGGAGACGCCTTCGGCGCTGCGGTTCGAATGTATGGCCCATATTAGGACGACGATGGAAATGGCATGGGACAGGTCGCCGAGGATGCGGAAGATGTTGAAGTTGAAGGCCATGGCTGGCGTGAGGCTAGGTAATCCTCTTGCTGAGAGAGCGCGGCCTGTGAACCGGGGTGCGTGTGGAACTAGCTCTAACAAGCCGGGTTAGTGGGATCGTAAAATCATCTGTAGTAGTAGGTGTTGAAGCCTAGGTAGAATATGCTTGAGGGGAGCTGTTGACGGCGCAGCTGAGGAGTCCACGATGCGAGCTGTCGTGGCCTCACGCACGCAAGTGGCGGCTGTTCCCGAGACCCTGCTTGGCGAACACAGTGTGGCCTTGAGGCCTGAAATAGAGCATCTCTGTTGTCAATAGGTTAAGCCCCCATGAACAGGTCAACGAAATAGTAGTTGCAGTATATACAGGTTCTGACAGACCACCTCGTCAGCACTGCCGTGAAGTCAATGCAAAACATTAGTTGGGAATATCAGTGACTTTAGAAATCGCCTTCATATACATGAGGGCCCCAAGCTTCCCCAAGTGGTGCTCGCTGGAACTTCTTTTCATTCAAATATATGACGAGTTCAACCAAACGTTCTCTTCTTCAAGACGCCCGGATTGCTGCGACTGCTCAACATTATGCCAGTCGGTACCCGACCATTGTCGGCCTTGAGCAAGACACAAATCCTTTGCTAGATCTTCCCAGATCTCGCCAGGAAGCTCTTGATCAACGAAGAACGGTGTAGTTGCAACCTCTTCGAAGATCTTGACAAAGCCCAACTCAGCATCGCTTTTCGCGCCGTACTCGATCTTGCAATGACCTGGGACCCACTCAACAAAGCCAAGTAGTACGTCACCACAAAATCGCTTCTGAGACGCAAAGCTGATCGGGTCTCGGATAGGGTAGCGTGAGAGGAGAGACAGTCGAAGGTCGCGCAACCGCCACAGGTAGGAGAACGGCCCCATACTAACGCGTCTTGAGAAATCCTCCGGAGACCATCCATCGTTTCCCAGATAATACGAGTCGAGGGGAGCAGCCCAGAGAACAACGAAAAGCGAACGGATCCGTGCCAAGGCAGCAACCGGTATAGCATCCTCTGAGATGATAGATCTCGAGCGGTCCTGCAAATCACAGAAGACATAGACAGTATTGCCTTCGTAGAATACGTCTACCGCCTCTTGGTAGATCTGCGAGCATGTTCGCAGCAGGTTGACCGCGGGCCGTGCTTTAGGCCATGGTGGCGGCTGAGGATCGCGGCCTTGGGTGATGCGGATGGCGTTGTCGGACGAGATAAGAGCGTACTCGTAGATCATGTTGCGAAGTTCTGCAGGGAGAGCGAGGAGCCGACATGAACCTTGCGTCTGCATTTTTGGCTGCTGGTAAGGACAGGCTGATACAAAGCTGAGTACGAAGGAGTATGCGATAGAGATACTCGGCAATTCACCGGTAAATCGATCAAGGCTGCGAAGAGACAAGGCTAGCTGTTACGATTGAAAGGTGCGGTTGGAAACTGCTACCTAACAGATCAAATTTCTTATTACTCATCTACTATGCAGTTCTTACCTTTCCTTAGCCACGGATCATAGATTCTTCTAGTATGGATGAGTACATCTATACCCCTTTAGTTACGGAACGATCTATCCGCATCCTTCATCTCCATTCGTCTCTGAACAAATCTGATGTTCTGCAGTATGACCTCATGGTTGCTTGACGGACAGTCTCCCTGCGTATAACGCGCCGTCTTACGCGTGGGACTCCCATTCAGGCAACTCGTATATCCTATGTAAATTGAAGGTTCTTAGTATAACCGCGAACTGTGCAGCAGCACTAAGACGTTTGCGCCGTCGCAGTCGGTACAAGCACATATGGATAGATGCCATCTGCATCAACCGGTCGTGCCTTGAGGGGCGAAACCAACAAGTGTGGATGATGAACGGAATATATCTGCACGCGGATCAGACGATTGTGTGGCTGGGGACTCAGACCCGGAGGGCAAGATGTTTGCTCTCTACTAGGTCTTGACTCTTCCGTGACTGTGGTTTCAAGCTTTCCAATTGAACTACTCAAAATTTGTTGCAAGCGTCTACCAAGAAGCTACCAAGGCAGTTAGCGAGCACGACAAGTCACTCAAACTCTTGGGGGAGGTCTCTGGTTTGACCGAGTTGACCGGTCTTCCTTTATGGGATCCAGATTGGAGCGACACAAGGATCTGCAATTTTCCACTCGGAAAGAATCCCGACGCTGCGAAAGAGTCTCCTCTAGCATTTACTTTTCAAGTCAGTGGTAAATGCTTGTGTCTCACCGGCAAGACTATTGACATTGTCAAAGATCGGGGTACTCCGCTCTTGAAGATACCTAGGGAAAAGGCCGCCGATCTAGTTACGGCTAAGAAAGCCTGAATAACTAACATGATGGTCCTTCGGAAATAGATAATTCTTGCGGGATAAATCAGATCCTGTTCCACTAAAAAAGATATCACTGAAGTCTTTTCCACTTTGAAGCACGTAACAATAGTATTGGAATGTATATAATTTGATGCCTTAGTGATAAGACATTGAATCAGCGGAAGAGCTCAATCTCTATCTAGAGATAGGGAGACTTCTATATTTACCTGAATCTTCCGGATATCGCTTCTTTCTATTACGTTCTATCTTACTAATCTGTAGAATTTTTGGTAAAACCTCCTAGAAACTGATGGGATCTAGTAGGGTCTTTAGTAGCACATTATCGTATTGGCTTATCAATGCTATATACCTTACTATAATAGAACAGATAATATCACGGTTGTTTTCTTATTTTACTTTGGGGTTTTCCGGTATTCATAAACCATCTTAAGACCAACACAAAGCCAGATAACAAGAATTGTTAGAGCCATTACCGATGTAATACACACTCCTATCCATCCCACAACCCGTACATACGCTACCACCGCTAGTGAGAGAAACATAAATGCACCTAATAAGGATGCATACAGTAGGAAAGAAAGTATGTGGAAAACTGTGGGGATAAACCAGGTTTTCCCCTCAAAGCCGTCTTTAACTTTGTCCGAATAGAAGTTTAGTAACGATGCACTTAAGCTTGCAACAGCCAGGGTACAAACAAATAGCAGCCAAGCGAGCGAGATGAATGTGCGAACGGTTTCGGATGAGAATTTGGCATTCAGTTCAACCGGGTCGGCTATCTCTTGGATGATGAGGGTGAAGGTAATGGATCCGCCGAAGACGGCTACCGTGATAACAAGGGGAAGGAAGGATTGCCACCATCTCACAGCGCGGTCCTTCGCCTCAGCTTTCAGATAACACTCAAGGAAGTCCTTGAAGACAGTTGCGAGGTCGTCCTTCTTTTTGATGTACCCGCGCGCATCTGTAAGACCCTTGTCGAAGGCCTGCCTGAAACCCTGTTGAACACCTTGTTGGATAGTGCAAGCACCGTCCTTAAAGGTCTGCTTGAGAGCATCGTTGAGGCCTTCTTGGATAGTGCGAGCACCCTCGTCAAAGGTCTGTTTAAGACCTTGTTGAATGATGCCAGCACCTTCGTCGAAGGTTTTCGTGACACCGGCGCTGAGATGCTGTTGAACGAGGCTGAAGCCCTCACGAGCGCCCTCTATAATTGCCCCTCGCAGGCTGTCGGAGGCCGCTTGAACGGGGCCGCTTAAAAAGTTTACGAAATCCATGTGACTATCTGCCGACGAAAAAGTGCATAAGAAGCTGGCTTTGGCGGTACGATATAGTTGAGATTCAGAGAAGGATGAGGTATAAATCTTCAATATCGTCAGGTTTGATGAGTGAAAGAGAGAAGAAAAAAGGTTAAGAAGGGGCTGTATACATATAAGCGCTTCCTGGAGACGAATAGTATTTTGGGCCAAGCGGTTTGGTGACTAACACTCTGACGCCGACGAAAATGCCTCGAAGCAGCCGACGTATCTCTGACATGCGCTTACACTACATCACAAGGCGCCGGGCGCAATCGAGGAAGGTTGTTAGCCGAAAGGAATATCACCGTACGACTTGCTGCGTATGGCATGCGAGAGACACTGAAAGGGTTGAGGCTCTTGCATTTATGGGATGCATGATACGGACGTTTGCGGACAGTGCTGTAAATCCACCCCACAATCTTGGCAAACGATCCATACGAACGATGCGCTTTTCCCCTCCCGAGCAGCTGCGGGGCTTCCAAAGCCTCGGAGCTTCCGGACCAGGGTATTACCAGTCATGGTGTCACTCGCGACGGCTTACCCATGCCCCTACACGCACCGGGTTACAGCTCGCACCACCCACAAAAAAGTTCCGGGCACCCACGGATTAACCTCTGGGTGGGCCGAGCTTTTTCGGATAAACCTCTAGGTGGGCTTAGCTTTTAGCCTAAGCAGTGCATATACAATAAATAAGTAGCATATATACAAACTCACTACAGGTTAGTAGTTAGAGGTTAGCGGTTAGGGTAGTTAGATGGTTAGCGGTTAGAGTGGTTAGAGCTAGCCGTTTAGATGAAGCATAGGGATCTATCCCGACTAATTACAACCCTAAACGGTCTAGAATTAGTATATGTAATGTGTAGGAATTGTATAAGCAATGCATATGCACCTTATAGGTGGGTTTAGCTTTGCTAAGATAAGCTCTGGGTAGTGCCAAGTCTTTTTTGCTGGGTGCCGCGACGTGTGAGCCCCACGCGCACCGGCCCAAAAAAGCATAAGGTAGTAGTGATCGAGCGCTGGACTTGATATGGGGTAAGTTATTACATAAGCCCAAACACGCGCGCCCACGTATCTGACACTTGCATGGGGGGCGCCGAACCGTGGCACAGGTATAATACCAGCGCCTCCCATGTCATTGCGATTGTCCTGTACACAGATCCCTCCACTTCTTTTACAAATGTCCAACTCACCGCGCGAAATATTCTTTATGACTTCCTCACTAGGACTACAACGAGCAGCCTGCGATGACTACAGCACAAGAGCAATCCTGCTCTCTGGACGATCTGATTGCGCTCGCAGTCCTTTTCAACTCCTGCGTTCAGGCGTTCGGCCACCTGCATCTTTCCAATAGTTATGACACTACACAGAAGCGTCTTCTTACTTGTCTCGGCATCGAGCAATCACGTTTGCTGATCTGGGGTGATGTTGTTGGCATCTCCTCACCGCCGCCCACCGTTGCAACCCGCGCCGTCCCTCTACAGCCCGGCGACACAAATCCAGATCCAGAGTTGGCCATTTATTTTGGCATCCGCGATGCGCGCATGGACGAACCTGATATGCGCCAAGCCATCGAAGAAGCATTGAATCATCTTCTGCGCCTGTTCACTCCCGGCGTCGGAGACTCCGAGATGTACGAGCGGTACGGGCTGAAACCGCCGAAAAGGTCCAATTCCTCGATCGAGGCGCCATTGGATCCGATCCGCAGCGATGCCTTCAACGAGAAGTTCTCCCTGTTGCGTCAACTATCGCCAGTTTGGCAAAGACAGACTTCCGTTGCGCTGCGGCACTGGACTATATCCGACGGGTCCAAGTTCTCCGCATTCATAAGCGCGGTGAAAGACAAGGTGGAGACCCTGGTACACATGATGGATGTGGCGGAAAGAGTGGATCGTGGAATGAAGATGGATATAAAAGGCTTTGGCTGGCATCCAGAACCGGTGGGCGATCGTGCCCGGCAAGACTGGGGGAGACTGCGCCTCATACGGGAGGCGT
The DNA here is from genome assembly GCF_000281105.1 of Coniosporium apollinis CBS 100218. Classification (NCBI taxonomy): domain Eukaryota; kingdom Fungi; phylum Ascomycota; class Dothideomycetes; genus Coniosporium; species Coniosporium apollinis. The sequence continues at coordinate 8,162 of NW_006913345.1, read as the reverse complement.
GTCGCGATACATATCCAGAATACGCAGATGCGGCCGACAAGGTACTTGCTTATCTGAATGAGCAGTTTCGGGAAAGCAGCGCCAGAAAGTACTCGGAACATCAACCTGTCTCCCACACTACAACCGCCACCGCATCTAGTACTAACAGCGGTGGCCACGGGGAACACGCGCCATCGCCTAGCAAACCGCACTCTAAGCGCACAGGCTTTCTACGCTTTTTCAAGCATTCCGACCGGGGAAAGAGCCGAGGCAACCAGAAAGACCGCAGCCAGAGCGTTGCGTCCGCCTCGTCCGCGGAAGGGGAACCTGCGCGCTCAAAATCAGAAAGTCATGACGTGGCATCAAACGAGCTTTCTCCACCTTTAGAGCCACAGCGGTCGCTTTCGATGTCCGCCGTTCCTATTCCCCGGACTGTCGACGCAGCGGTACCAGATCAGGGGGATGTGGCACGCATCAAGACCGCAGATACATCTTCCAAGGACCCAGGGAAGAATGATCTCTCACTAGTTGAGACGGTGGCTAGTCACGTGAGTAGACACGATCAATATAGCAGTCCCTATCAAGTGGAGACGAACCGCCTTCAGCGGTAGGCAAGTTGGCGTTGCTTGACCATCTTGCTGGGCAAAAGGTATTTGCTCAAGCTCAGCGGATGCTGTGTAGCCGTGTACTACCCGAATTGGAGCACTCAATCCGGATAAATCTCGGTTCTTAAGGCTCTCCGGCATCGCGAGCATCCGAGTTCAGAGCTTTACATGCCCGAGACACGGCGGCCATATCGTTGACCATTGCGGCGCAATTGCTAGTCGTTAAAAGACGGATGGTTGATCCTTTTGGTTAGCGCAATTGCAGCGGATCGCGTGTGGTCCAGATTGCTCTATGATCATTGGTTTCGTAACAGTTGCGGTATCGCGTGAATTATGCGGGCATGCGCGAAACTCCGTATCTGCTTCTCAGCCAGCATTTTCGCCCCAATGCCAGTCTTCAATGGTGTTGCGCGTCGTCACCTATCAAGAAGGATGCGTGAACAAGAAAAAGGCCCTTCCACTTCTCCAAGTCTGCCCTCTCAAATTCGAGGTCGGCGACACGGCTCTCCAGACTCTGGATGAGCTCCACTTCCCTCTGCCCAGAATCCCGTGCAGTAAGCGTATTGTAAGCATTCTTCGAAGACTACTCTGTCTTTGAGATTGACCGTACTCCTCTGTCGCGCTTGTGAAAGCCGGTTAGGTTGATGTGTAGCCATAGATTGAGGATCACTGAGACCTTGAGTCAGCCATCCATGGATTCCGGCAACCTCCTTGTTGGCAGAATTTCGTTCGATAGCGCGATGATTTGACGTGGGAAAACTTGACTGCAGTGTCACGCAGGTGTAACTAGAGTTCACTCCACATGCGTAGGGCTGCACTTGAGGATCGCTCCCACGCTTGATCGGCCGGTTGGGCGTCGGTCTGGCGATTGATGTACCGTTAAGATAAAGAGACGAGACGATTCCGTCCTTGATTGGGGTTGCGGGGAATGTGGATGGCAAGCGCAGAAGTGAGGTGGCGAATCTACTCGATGCGGCAGAGGAAGAGGAGAGGAGGCGTTCACGGCGGCACAGGGCCGCGGCTGATGATACATTTTGGACTGTGCTGGCAAACGTAATTGAGGAGCCGGAACCGAGGCGGATCTATGAGATGGGACGGGCCGAAAAAAAGTGTAATGAAGTGGAGCTGGACGGGCGATTGCTCCAGGGCCAAAATGAGATTAACTTTCGGCACCCCTGCGCGGCTTCCTTTTTATGGCCCAGGATGGCTGGAGCCGCGCTGTTCCTCAGCCGAACTCCGTCTTGTCATGCCTCAGTCAATGTACGGCATCATTGTCAACCGGAGGACAAAGATCAATGCAATCACAGCAGGCATATCGGATTCGAGAACAAGCGTTAGCGGCCTATGTAGTATTCCTGCTGCTCGAGATGGCTGAGCTGTCTCAGAAGCTATCAGCGATTTCTCGTACGTCCTCGGACAATCTTCGTCCACGTTCTGACTCCAGCCGTATCATATCGAGAGTATGGGACGCCACAGTTTGTCTACTCGGGCACCAAACCTCCAACGCTCCTCCAGAAATCACACCTTACTCCTCGTCCGCCCTCCCACGTATATGCATTCACTAACTCGATATCATTCACTTGCCCTGGGCCAACGAATTCCGTCACATTAACAACTCCAAATAGTGCCACCTCTAAAGGCGTTCCGCCAGTCTGATTAAGGTTAATTTGATACGGTGCGTATACCGAGTACTCCGGCCAGCTAGAGGCCGGGTTAGACGCTGCGGTATTGTTAAAAGAGGCACCGTTGGCGACCTCATCTGGAATGCTGGGGTTGTCCTGTGTGATGAAACTGCCCCATATGCGCATGAAGGCCATAGACATGTCGGGACCGACGGTGGGTGGCGTGGGGCCGAAGTACACCGCGACGTCAGCGCCGTGGAGTGCGACGGGGACAGAATACTGGTACCGGTAGCTGCTCCGAGAGACGCCGCTGCCACTGCCGCTGTAGGCTTCGGCGAGCCAGTAGGAGGGGCAGACAAAGCTTGTTTCGGCATAAATGTTCTGTGGTATACGTCAGTCGAGGTTTCGCACAGCCCCTGTCAGCGAAGTGGAAAGGAGTATAGAGAAGGCGAAACTCACGTTAGCACGCTGCTGTTGGCCAGCAGCTACGGACGAAACATTGATAGCGGTCGCGCCCATATCGCCTGCAGTCGCGTATCTAAGAGCATCCTCGTCCTCCGTTGTTTCGTTGCCGCTTGGGTAGTACAATAGCACTTTTGCAATATCGTTATTTGAGAAGAGAGGGAATGTGAGCTGCAGCCACTCCACGAGGTCCTCAATCGACATGATGTCTTGCGGAACGAATAGCGGGCCTTCGTCGGCATTGTTGCCTACCAAGATGTTTGCACCGTTCACCCGCTTCTCCAGCAACTGTCTACTCGGCAAATCCTGGATAAGCACGCCATCCGTGACGGGTAAGAAGCCCCACGTTCCATATGTCCCGGTCTCTGAGACATTGAAGCTTGCATACTGCAGCGTTTCCGTATCCTGCGCAACCAGGCAATCGAAGATTGTCTGGCTCGAGTTGGCTCCGTAACGCGTAGAAGAGAAGCAGCCCGTGGCCGCCGCAAAGGCGTAGTAGCTCTGACTTGGCACCCAGTCCTTGTACCCATACTGCATCGGCAGATACGGGCTCGCGGCGATGCTGTTCTGGAACAAACTCGTTCCCAGCGTCCCGCCGTACGCTATATCGAGCAGCATGACCGCACCCGCACCCGCCGACTCGCCTGAGATGGTAACCTGGCTCGTGTTGCCGCCGAAGAGGTGAATGTACGCCTGCACCCACTCCAGCGCGAATTCGGCATCCAAGATGCCCGCGTTGGCCACGCCGTTCCTTGCCACCTCATCAGAAGCGAGGAAGCCGAAAGCCCCGAGACGGTACTGAATTGCCACGCCGACGAAGCTGTTGTTGTTCGCATTGATGATGGACGCAAGGTTCTGGGCCGAGCCGTTGCCCAAGCCGTAACCGCCGCCATGGATCCACACGAGGACGGGGAGATTGGCGGCGTCGGGGGGCGAGTAGACGTTCAGGAAGAGGCAGTCTTCGTTGCCGAGGCGGGAAGGGAAGATTCTCGAGATGGCGTTGGCGCTGCTCTGTGGGCATTCGGAGCCGAAGTTCGAGGCTTGGATGATGTTGCTCCTGTTGTAGACTGGTGGTTGTGGCGGCTGCCAACGAAGCTCGCCTATTGGTGGAGCTGCGAAGCGGATGCTGCGCAATATTAGACATACAATCAAGCTCGGCGGTGGAATTGTCGTTGAATAACAACTCAGATGTGGATGGAGGATAGTCGAGCGTGACTAGAGATGGCACAAGATACCCCATGCAGCGGCGAACACGAAATAATCATGCATCATGGCAACTTAGAAAGGACAATTATCGTGACGGTCAAGAACTAGATGTGAAAAGACCTTTCAAGGTGTTTCGTCTTTGCGAAGAGCTGGCTCGAGGCGTCACCTACCCTCTCCACTGGTTCAATCCAGAAGTCTCGTCGTTGAATCCCTCATAGATCTCATAGCCTAGATCTACCTGCAAGCTTGAAGCTGATGAATTCGCCGGCGTATCCTCGATCTGACGCTTGAATCTCTCAAACGGTTGCTTGGCAAGCGGAATCGTGCCGCCGACCGCGGCGAAGCTCAAATCGACGACGATCGTCGCAACGACAGCGAGGAGTCCGCGCATTCTGAATGAGCTGGGACGGACGTCTCAACCTCCATACACCTGGGCGATTGAGGTACTTATGCATCTTCCCGAGCTGGTACTTGATAGGCAACCGCGGATGCATGCGCTTACAAATCTTGGCTCCCGCATACAAAGCGCTCTTGCTAATGAAATTTTCAAGCTACTGTAACGCTCCAATAGATGGACTATCCTTCGACATTGTGATACTATAGTGTCTTCGCGAATAGTGCTGAACTCCGGATCTGCCGGTGCGCTGCATGAGGGCGTCACTCAGCTGCACCCTACATGTCAATCCTCCTTGCTCGGCATCGCAGCTTCCTCGCTATCACGTCGTGCGCAATAATACTCTTACTGCGGAAATCTCGCTATAAAACTCGTATTTATCTAATAATACCTCGCTTTACTACTGCTACGCCTCCTTCTAATAAAATAATAAAATTCTTATAAAGATGAAAGGTATATAGAGGTTTATTTAAATAGCGCTTTTATACTTCTTATAGTCTAATACAGGCAGTAGTATAGATAATAGTAAATAAAGTATAGATTTTGTAGTAGGGCTATTATAATATTTAATATAGCTATCTTAATTAAATTTCTATTTATACTCCTAGTGGTAGCTTCTATATTATGTAAGTAATAATAGCTTTAATATCTATTTCTACTATAAGTAATAAGATATACGTATTTTATACTAAAGTAGTTTAGAGTATTAGTAAAGAGAATAAGGTATATCTATTTTATAGTATAATAGTTTTAAGAATCTATAGAAAAGTACTCTCTAAAGTAGACTTAAACTATAGATCTTTTATAATAGAAAGAAAGAAGTAAGAAATGTAATATAGGCTACTATAAGTATTAATAAAATATTTCTAAGAGTAAAATCTAAAGTAGATTTAAACTATAGATCTTATATATAATACTATAAATTAATATACTTAATAAAATATACTTTTCTACTATGCACCGCCTTAGTAAAAACTATAACTACCTCTAGGATTTCTATAGTAGAAACACTTGCAACGCGATAATAAATACTATAGCTTAAAATCGCAAAATCTAGTCCCTAACTTTCTAATTCTACCCTTATACTATCGATATATCTATTTTATAGTACTCTGCAACTACTACTATAAAAGCCTTAGGGATTTAAAATTCTAGCTAAGGCTTAATTATAACTATAGAGCTAGCGGTTATAGCTAGTATACTACAACTATAGCTAGTACTATAGCTTAGCTATAAAAACGCCGACTGCCGACTACGCTAACTATACTAACTATACTAACCACACCAACTATATATATACATTTTAGGCTACCCTTTATCTTTCGCGAGAAGTGCACCGCACTTCTAGTTCCTAGCGGGTTAATTAGCTGCACCACCCCTACCTATAGGTGCGTATAGGTCTAGGTAAGCGCAATTAAATTACCGCAATTCCATCTACCCTAATATAGTAAAAGGAGGTCTTTTCTTTTTTTTTTTATATAGTCTAGGCTAGGAGGAATATTATAAGGCTCCTATATATTAACTATATATATTTTTGTTAATAGAATAGAGGCTTTTATATATAATCCCGAATAGCGGGTACTCATCTATATAGAGTGCAGGTTCTATTTACTACCGAAATAAGACCTCTAGAAGCGACACCTTAGAAACTAACCGCATCAAATATTTAGATAATAGCTAAAATCTTTAATCGAACTTTTCTCTACTTATAGGCTACTCACGCTAAATAATATCTACTATCCAGCTAAGGAGATTATCTAGGCAATTAATAGACTTAAGTAGTATAATAGCTTCTATTACTACCTCTACTCTAAGGGGCTCACATAAAGCCTTAAAACTATTAAGAATTACATATTGCAAGTATATAGCTAGAAGCCTTTAGAGTATAATAAGCCAACCTTATTATAGGCTAAGTGTAAGCTCTAGACCTTCTTTATAGAGACGTAGCACGTTAGATATTTTATAGTAGAGGAAGGGGCTATAAAGCCTACCGACTTAAGGTCTATAACGCTAGTAATAGAAGAGAAGGAGTTTTTCCGCTAGTAGAATAAGAATCTAAGGTAGATGGAGCGCGATATAGCCGAGAAGGCTAATAAGATACACGGCTTTAATAGCTATAAGTCGGTAGTTATACCTTAGCTAAGGAGAACTAGTATTATAGAGCATATTTAAGACCTAAAGAAAGATAAAATTTAGGCCTTAATTGCTCTACCTAAGAATAGCGACTAGAAGCTAGAGTTAGCCGCTATACTAGAGGGAATAGAGGCTATTCTATAAGAGGCTTATAGCTAGTACTTTAATAGGCCGGACTATATATTAACCTAGCCTTAATAGGTCATTCTAAACCGCTTCTAGTCCTCTAAGGTAAAGCTACTAGAGAAGACTTAGGCTTTTAATATAGATAAAGAAGCTAGCACACTAATAGCTTACTTTAGCCTATAGAAGCAACTCTTAGCCTATATGTACTATATAGTCGACCGCAATTACTTTATAATAGAAGGAAGCTAGAAGTAGTAGTAGTATTAAAAGCGAAGTAAGCTAGAGAATATAATCTATCTTAGTAGTAAGTAGTAGAACGCGTGGAAAGGGACGCTACAGACGGCTAGTATAAGTAACAGCCCAGCCTTAAAGAGAGTATTAAAGACGCTATATATATAGCTTATCTACTATAACTTTAGTGGTAAGCAATATAGCTCCCCGTTAGTAAGCTTCTACATAATACTTAGCGTGAAGCTATTAATATTAGGCTAGATGCGGCTAGAAAACTATAGTAGCTACCTATTAGGCCTAATCTAGGTAGTATAGCTACTTATCTTCCACTATAGCGCTAGCTAGAAACTAGCGGGCTTAGGGGATGCGCTAAAGCTAATTAAGAAGATCTATAAGAAGTTCCTATAGTAGACAGCTAAGTTTCCTATAGGCGAGATCTTGCGGTGGCGGCTACTACTACTTAGAATCTCTAAGGATAATATTGGGGCTCACTAAGCGCGCTAGAATAAGAATAAGTAGATTCTAACCTATAATAATACGGAGTTATAAATAGATAAGATGCCGAAGCTAATACTATTAGAGTACAAGTAGGCATGCGAGCTACTATATAGAGAGCTAATATTCGGCGCTTAATAGCTACTATAAATGCATATATGCGCTTTAAGAGACAATCTAGACTATAATACCTTTAGCTAGTTCTTTAGTCTATATTAAAAGAACGTCAGGCTCTTAAAGGGCCGAGATAGGGCGTTGCAGACAGTTATCTAGAACTCTAAGTAGCTTAAGAACTCTTTTTTAGTAGAGGCGGATAGTAGAGGATAAGTCTAGCGTGATAAGATAATTACACTATATAAAATAGCGGCAGATGAGTTCCTAAAGAGGCTTCTAGTATTAATCTATATAGATGTAGGTTAGCCTCTTAGAGAGCTAGAGCTCTTCTTAATTACTTAGCGAAATAGCTAGAGATAGCGTAACATCTTTATCTAGTATAGACTAGTTATACTCTATATAATATACTATAAAGGCTAGTAGTAGACGGGCGCGTATAAGAATAATATTTACTTCCTACCCTTAGTAGTAGGGGATCTCCTACTAGACTATATTATTTATGTAATCCTACTACATTAGAGCTTCCTCTATTAGTCCGCTCTAAAGGCGTTAATCTCGCTCTATCTATAGTAGAAGGATAATAGGATCTAGGCGGATAATCGGCTTACTTATAGTATAGAGAGAGTATGCGCTTAAGCTAAGGTGCCTCGCCTATATATCTCTAACTAGCGCCAAATGATAGTTACTATTATAAAGACTAAGTTTACTAGCAGGGTTAGGGTTAGGGTTAGGGTTAGGGTTAGGGTTAGGGTTAGGGTTAGGGTTAGGGTTAGGGTTAGGGTTAGGGTTAGGGTT
>NW_006913344.1:0-42865 GCF_000281105.1 Coniosporium apollinis CBS 100218 | reverse complement strand
AGATAAGATAGTGTATATATAAGGGGCTCGCGAGCGCTCTAAGGGCTCTTAGAGCTCTTAAAGCGCTTAGAGGGTTTTCAATTTTCCTAAGATATTAAAAGATTTGCTGATATTATAAGATAGATATAGGCTTAGTATCTCTAAGATCTTAGAAATAGCTCTAAGATCTTAAAAATAATAAAATAAAATACTAATAAGATCTAGTTTAATTAGTAGAATAGAGAGTGTATTGTAAGGAAGTGGAACTTTCCTTAGATTAGATAAGCTTCTATAGCTTTCCTATTTAGGAATAGCGTAGCTTATATAAGCTATGTTATATAAGCTAGCTAGAAAGACTTACTAGGAACCTACTTTACTATACTAGATTGATTTATAAGCAGAAGATTCTAGAAGATTCTAGAAGATTCTAGAAGATTCTATTAGTTTCTATTAGTTTCTATAGGATTCTATAAGGTTCTATTAGGTTCTATTAGGTTCTAGAAGGTTCTATATATGACGTAATATTAGTAATGCTTATTAATTATATAGAAGATTCTAGATAGCCTTCTGCATGTATATAAGGACCTTCCTCTCTCTTAGGAAGAGGATAACGGATAATTAAGTAATAATTCTTCTAATATCTTATAATCTACTAGTCCTAAAAAGGCTATTAGTACTTTTATAATCTCTTTATAACCTCGGCCTATAATTACCTAAGATATTACTAAGCTATTCGCCCGTTCTAGCTTAGTAGAACTAGAAAAGCCTCATTCTAGTTCTTATAAGTATAATAGAACTAGTTTAGAGAGTAAACTTTTAATAAGAATAATTATCATTCGCTTAATTTTTAAATATATAGGTATTATACTACTTTTTATAAAGAGATAAAAGTTAAGTGAAAAAGAGAACTCTAAGATCTTTTAGAATTTTTTTTTTTTTACTTACTAAGTAATTTAAAACCGCTCCGAGTACTCTAAGCGCTTAAAGTAAGATAGCCTCTTTGCAAGCGAGTTCAAGCACTCTAAGTAGCTCTAAGCGCTTAGAATATAACTTATTTTCCCAAGCGATTAAAAGGTTTACTAGTATAAGACGTTTGTATAGAATTATATATTATTCTACTTATATTCTAAGAGTTATTAGCTTTCCAACGCGGTTGCATTCGTAATAATATACACTTATAGAGAGTCCCGAAGAGACGAATCAAGTTTAATAATATAGTATATAGACTTACAGAGCGTAGCAGCCTTAATCTCTCCTATAAATTGCACATAGTTTTGTTTCCTCAAAGCTTGTATAAGATACTAGGAAATTGAAGTCCGGGTCGTCTTGTCGGCCTAATTAGATTCCAATATGAAAGCGTTGACGGCTCGGATCACCCATGTAAGTGAAAGGCTGAGTGTATCTCATAGTACAGACCCGAACCCGAATATGGATCGTATCCAGGTACGTATTCAGAACCTAGCGAGATCTCCAAGTTATTCCTAACAACACGGACCCCAAATCCCAGGTGTGAATAGCGTGTAAGTGCTTAATACTCGACTACAGCTATATACAATCCCCCTTTCCATCCCTGATCCCTAATCCCTAAACTCATCCATGAACTCCTCATGAAACTTCGTAATCCTCCCCACCCACTCCGTGCCCGGCGCCAAAAACGTCGTGCGGAAATGCAGCGTCCCCTCCTTCTGACCAAAGCCCGATCCAGCAACCACACAGACCCCTGTCGCGTCCAGCATTCGGAAGCAGTAGAACTCGTCTGGCTTGCGGCCTTCCTTTTCCGCGGCCTCGATTGCGCGCTTTGGTAGGCGGATTGTTGGGAAGAGGTACATTGAGCCCTGAGATTGGAATTGATTTTAGAATTCGCGCTATGTATGAGGGGACCGGGGAAAGTGGGGTTTGGGGGCGGGGGATACTTACTGCAGGACTTTGACACTCGACACCCTCCATCTCCTTGAATGCTTTGTACAGCGCTTGCGCCCGCTCGAGTAGGCCCTTGAATATGCTGTCGTATTCTTGCTTGTAGAGCTCGTAGCTGGGATCCCCTTCTTGTGGCGGGTTCACCATCATCTCTACCATGCACTGGCCGATAACAGGCGGACACAGCTGTATCGAAATGAACTTGTATACTTCCGCCGCTACCTTCTCATCAAAGCCGATGAGCTCGAAATAGCCGCCGCGGTGACCGCACTCGCCGACCATGCCCTTGGAGATGGAATGCAGAGACGCTAATTCTAGATTGTCGTACTTGCCGGGCTCGGCTTTTTGCAGATCTCGTAGCCCTTTCTTGAACGAAATGAATTTGCCCTCGAACACATTCGTCTGGTACACCTCGTCGGCCATGACGACGAGTTTTTCCTCCTGGGCGAGCTCAAGCACAGATTTGATAGACTCTTCGCTGAGCGAGGCGCCAGTCGGATTTCCGGGGTTGATCACCACGATCGCCTTGACGTCTGTCCCTTCCGATCTCGCCTTCTTTAGCGCGGATTCGATCTCTTCCATGTCTGTGCCCCATGCGTGTGACTCGTCCAAGTAATATGGTACGCAGCGGGCGTTGAGTACGGACAGAGTTGCGGTGTATAGCGGATACTGTGGTATGGGAACAAGGATGCCGGTCTCTGGCTTAGAGCAGATGACGTGGAGGAGAGTGTTGACACCGCCGGAAGCGCCGTTCGAGAGATATACGTGCTCTGCATCCGCGGGGTAGCCGTCGCGCTCTGCACAGACATTATAAGCAATGCACGACACGCAGGGTTGTCGGCACGCGACCTACTCTCGATAAACTTTGCAACGCTCTCCCGTATACCTGGCGATCCGTGACTTTGACTGTATGCCCCAACGCTCTTAACGTACTTCAGCAGCGTCTTTGCCCGATCTATCACGTCCTGCTTGTAGCCCAGCGCATCCTTTAGCACGTCCTCCTTCTCCAGCAGCAGCGGGTTCTCCAGTATGCTGGCCACCTGCCTGAAGAAGGTGATGGGCTTCTGGTCGAGCTGTTGCGGGTTGCCAATGTTGGCGGACACTACGGTGTCGAAAGGCAGATCGCCCTTGTCGCCCTTCAGGAGCTGCGCCCGGTACTTCTCGGACCGCACGGCGAGCTCGCCGCGCACGGCATACTTCGCTTCTTTAATGTGCGGGTTGATGCAGTCATAGGTCAGGGCTTGGACGCTGGAGGCGTTGGACATGGTGAAGGCTCGAGATAATGGTGGCGATAGGAGCTGCGGGTTGTGGGATCTGGGGACAGGAGTGAGGAGGAAGTGGCCTGTAGATCTGTATCAGCCAGCTGCTTGTGGGTCTACCTTATTTGCCTTGCTTCTGGTCTGATGATTCAATCTGGCCGAGAAAAAGCAGTGATGCTGAAATGATATGTTGGACCCTGTGTAGCTGCCCCCACCATGTATAGTGGACCCGAAGCAACAACCGTGCAACGTAAACAGAGAGTGAAATACCTTTGCGTACCAACTGTGGGCTCAACCGCACAATATCACGGCTTGAATCTGTAAAGGACCTCGTAAGATACTGGCATGACTGCCTCGCCAGACAGTTCGACGGCAATGGACGTGTCATCGGGACGGGCCTATCGCTTATCGCGCCGGCAAACGGCTGGAGTCGGCGAAAGAGGGTCCTGGGCGAAGGGAGAGCGAGCGCCGACCGGTTGCCGGGTTTGGTGCTCAAGCGCCAGCGAAATGGCGAGTCACGTCATGTGTCAGGCTTCGTATAGAATATGAGTACTGGCAAGGGGAGATGCAAGACTGCCGACGATGCTTGAGGTTGAGATGGGGTCTCGGGGTCTCGGGGTCTCAGGGTCTCACGAAGACGTGCAGCAGCCGCGCGGGGATGCGTGCGGCTGGTTTCCGTTGCATGACAGCTCCGACAGCCCTGGTCCTGTTCTAGAAGGAATCCAGACCCTCGCATCTTCCGGCCAAATCGGTCTTGCCGACATCCAAGTATTGTGGACTACATGTTGAGGATACATCCGACGCCTTGCAATGGAACATATATCCCAATCCATGAGCGCCAGAAGCAATGCTACCTTCCAGCAAGAATGGCACCGTTGATGCGCAGCAACCAACCCTCTGAGAGTTGCCTTGTCAAAAACGCCGAAGCTATGGCATTCGAAGTCGAAGATTGATGACGAGATCGACGCAAGCCCTGAAACCGATCAAGTGCCGAAGGAGAGCCTGCCATATGGGATGATGTTGCAGAAGAAAACCGGGAGAAGACCCGCTGCTGACGGATTCGTGCTCGCCGTCGTGTGAACTAGACCTTGTAGAAACAGAACGCATGATAGAAGCTAGCAGCTTCGAACTCCTCGTTGCTGACGAGCAGTGGGCCTCTATCGCGCCCACGGACACCCATACGCTCGCTAAGGGGTCCCAGGGTAGGGTCATCCTTCTCTTCATCCCAGACCTCGTTGAATGGCTTGCGATACTGTAACTCAAGGTTGTAGTCCTCGGCCAACCTATCAAAAGATCATCAGTACATTCGACGTATGGGGAGAAAGCAACTTACGCTCTAAAGGCTTCCCACGGAACCACATATTCTGGAACCTGCTCCACCGCTTCCTCTAAGAAGTAGAAATACTTCCACCCAAATGGCGGCCTGAAAATACCATCCTTGGGCGTCTTCCCGGGGAACTTGACCGTGTAGATGCTGTTGCCCCACTGGAAGCCCTCTTCCTTTATCTCACCTTCTTCATCTGGTACGGCTGCGGCTGCGGCAGGCTCTTCTTTCTTCTTCTCGTCGGTGTCCAGGGTCTTCTCCGGATCCCAGTCGTCGTCATCGTCGTCTGCGATGCCGTTGGGTTTCTTCTCCTCGTCCAGACTCTTCTCAGGGTTCCAGTTGTCGTCGCTATCGTCTTGAACGCCACTAGCACCTTCCGGCCCGCTCATTTTGTGATGCTCCTCCACCTTCTCTGACAGAACGTCCGAGTTGGGTATCACGCCCAGAAATCTCCCTCCCTTCTTGAGTGCTCCAGCTACGTTCTTGAGCATGCCTCTCGCTTTTGCCTCGGATTCAAACGCATAGTGCATGCAAAACATCATGCTGACAATGTCGAACCCACCACCACCCCACCGCTGACTGATACCTCCACCGCCCGGGCCGACACTGCCATCTATGCCGACCTGTTGTATGAGCGGTATATCGCCGATCCACTCGCCGAAGCAGTCCTTGACAAAGAAATGTCCCTCAAACAACCGTGACGGTCTTCCTCTCGGCGGCGCCCGCTTCTGCATCTGGCCGTACCTCTCCTTCGCCTGGTCGATCGAGACGTCCGCGGGGTCTAGCCCGATATACAGGCCCACCCGCTGCGGCGCGCTCTGCCACTTCTGCAGATCCCCTCCCTTTCCACATCCCACATCCAGCACCAACAGCTCCTCCCGCCTTATATTCTCCTCATTGGTCAGGCCTTGCTCCGTCGGCGCGAACTTTTGTATCAGACAGCTCTTGACCCAGTTGTTGAGGCTCCGCAGCCCCTTGATCTTTGAATCCGTCTTGCGCCATTCGCGGCCACGCTCCGGAACGGCATTGTAATGCTGCTTGACCACGTCATGGACGCCTCTGCCTGCTATAGAAGCGTGAGCTAGCGCGGCCCGCTCCTGTTCTCTTTGCTGCTCGCGCTTCTTGGCTTCGGCGATGTCGGCTTGGTTGATGCGTGACGCTGCCCCAGGACGCTTGCGGGGGCGGGCTGGAGAGGGTGACCGAGAACGAGAGCGCTTACGGGCGGAAGATTCTGGGGAGGGCCGGCGCTGTTCGCGTTCAGGACGGCGCTGATAGGCAGCTGCACTGGGGCGGGCGCTGGCGGGGGCTTTGCTGATGCGGGACGCTGTTCCGGGTCTTTTACGGGGCTTCGTCTCTGGTGATCCGGAGGGCGAGCGCGATGGCGCACGCTTCTGGGTCTGCATGTCGGTCATTGTGATGTTGAGAGCAGTTGTAGTTGTGGTTGAAGAAAGTTGGATGCGGCTCTTGTCCTCGCACATGTCTTGGTGCCTGGCCGAAATTCATAAAATGTGGCCCAAGCTTCATTTCTATGCACGGAGAACTGCGGTCAACACTCTCAACATCGAAGCTCCATCTGACACTCATACTGCATCTGCCCCGCGCCTCAAACTCGACGAGTCTATCTACAAAGTGCATCCGAAAGCCTGATCAACCCCACCGACCATGGGTGACCCTCAGTACGCTAAGTATCCCGACCTGCAGCTCTCCCAGCACATCTTCCAGCTCTCGAACCCATCCGCCTCGCAGTCCACGCGGCAGAGCTCGCTCAAATACGTCCAAGATGCTATCCAGGAACACAAGATGGCGCCACTATACCGGCACCTTGCCCACCCAGCCGATGGCATCCTGAATGTGGACGGCGAGGGCACAGCAGCGCAGCCGCCGAGAGGGTTGAGACGGTATTCAAGTGGCGCTCCATCGTTACTTGCCACACGGAACCCGTCGACGGGGGTAAGCCTGCCGTGGGATGAGCAAGTGTACGAGCAGCTCAAGGCGGACAATGAGAAGGAGCTTGAGGCCATCCAGAAGGAGGAGGACGAGGCGACGGAGAAGGCGGGCGAGACGGAAGTCCAAGCAGCCAAGGGCAAGCGGGCAGAGTTCTGGGCACGAGTCGGCGATAAAGTACGGTCTCTATACTCGGTGCCATATAGCCGGAAGCTCACTGTGTGTCATGCAGGACCAAGCGATAGCAGCCCACGAAGCTGTCTTCGAGAAAACCGGCATCCTCGGTGCTAAGATAGATCTCGTTCTAGCCATAATACGTCTCGGCATCTTCTTCAACGACCGGCTCTTCGTCAAGAAGCAGGTCGAGCGCGCCGCTGCCCTTGTTGAAAGCGGCGGTGACTGGGACCGCCGCAACCGCCTAAAAGCATACCAAGGCCTACACCTTCTGACCACCCGCTCACATTCTCTCGCTGCGCCACTGCTTCTCGACAGTCTATCGACGTTCACGAGTTATGAGCTCTGCAGTTATTCGAACTTGGTCGTGTACGCCGTCCTCGCCGGCTCCATCTCCCTCAAGCGCGTGGACTTCAAGTCCAAAGTGGTCGATGCCCCGGAGATTAAGGCCATTCTCGGAGATCGCGAGGAGAAGATATCAGCTCTGACCGGCGCCGTCTCCTCCGGACCGGCAGCCGGTGACGAGGAGATGACCGAGGCCTCCAACGCGACAGCTACTCCCGTTCCGACCGCCGTAAATCTCACGGCGCTGGGTCAGTCAAGCGCGGGCCAGCAGGAAGCTATGGAGACGCAGGTCGACTTCAAGCCCCTGGGACAGCTGGTCAACAGCCTCTACGTGGGCGACTACCAGTCCTTCTTTACCGCGCTGGACGCAGTTGAAGAAAACTTCCTTAGCCAGGACAGGTATCTCTATGAGCACAAAGGCTGGTTCGTAAGGGAAATGAGGTTGCGTGGCTACGCACAGCTCCTGCAGAGCTACCGCGTTGTCGGTCTCGAGAGCATGGCAAAGGCATTTGGCGTCAGTGTCGACTTCCTCGACAAGTAAGTTCAGCCGCCCATATGATCTTAGATTTGGTTCCGAGTGCTGACACGCTGCAGGGATCTTGCCAAGTTCATTGCCGCTGACCGCATACCATGCAACATTGATCGCGTCAAGGGCATCATTGAGACCAACAGACCGGACGATAAGAACAAACAGTACCATGATGTGGTCAAGCAGGGCGATCAGCTTATCACGAAGCTGCAGAAGTACGGACAAGCTGTGCGCCTCAGGGGTAGCGAAAGGGGTTGAAGAGCAGCTTCGTAGTCAAGTGTGTAAAACCTTGCCGTATTTCAGCGAGACCGGATCCTGTATACATACTAGATCATACCTAGTCTACCAAGGCTCGGCGTGGCGTTGACGGGGTGATTTGCTCTTCATCCGCATGGCTGGAAGAGAGAACACTTTCTCGGGCTGGTAGACAAATATCACGCTGTTCCTGCTGTGAAGATGACTAGAAGCAAAGCATATGCCTACCGACCTTTATCCACAGAACTTTGGGTTCTTTGCCGAAACCACTCCCGAACGTGAGATGCTTGGGACATGGGAGTGCAAGCTTGTGACGCAAAGCGATCAACCTCGGCCCTGCGGCTCTCCCTGAACAGCAACCCTCCACCTGCCCACCGCACCGCGCCGGTACTCAAGTTCCACAGCAACAAACGCCCCCTTCGACTCTCTATCATTTCCCACGCCTAGATCGCACCTCTCACACCTCCAACATGGCTCCCGCCGCCGCTCTCATCTATCACCCAACAGTCGCGCATTACCTCAGATACGTCGCGACAACCGGTACGCACCCCGCCTCCTCCGTCCACCTCCGCCCACCACTACCACTTCCCCAGACTCCCTCCGCACCCCAAGCTCTTACTTACTCCCTCCCTGCCACCCCCTAACCGCATCATGCCAGCGCTAACCTCACTCCCACCACCCCCCCAGTCGGCCGCGACAAGCTCCTCCGCACCCTCCAATACTTCTCCCGCTTCTACGCCTGGTACCTATTCCGGACAAACGCTTCAGCCGCGGCGATCGCGCCCTACGATGCAGTCAAGAAGCAGTTCGGGCTCACCCGGAAGATCATGCGGCTGGGCAAGTTCGTCGAGCATCTCAAGGCGGCGGCGGATGCGGGGGATAAGAAGGGGCTGGATCCGATTATCAAGTAAGATTACTGGTCATGGATAGTGGTGCTGGGGTTGTGGGGGTGGGGGGTGTGAGAGGGAGAGAGAAGGCTGACAAGGAGACAGGTATTGCGCTGTAGGACGGCAGCTGGGATATGCCGGGTACATGATTCTGGATAACTTGACCGTCGTATGTATTTGGCGCTGCCCGACCACTTGCGGTTCACGAAAGGGCATAGCTGACTGAACATCTTTCTAGCCCGATGCCGTAGGCATCCGCCCCATGGCCTCCTCCAAGCGCCTGCTCCAGCAAGCCTACAAGTGCTGGCTAGCAGGGCTGCTCTTCAACGTCGTGGGCGGGATATACCAGCTCAACTTGCTGCGTCAGCGACGTACCGCCCTGACGCTGGAGCAGGAGAAGACTGGGGAGGGGGTTGTTGAGGTCAAGAAGCTGCAGAAGTACGTGAATCACCTCCCCGTTGGGATGCGATGGATGCTAAACGAACGTTCGTAGGGAGCGGAATACGTTGAACCTCCAACTCATCTCTGACCTCTGCGATTTGACTGTCCCGACCTTCGCTCTGGGATACGGCAACCTTGATGAGGGGCTTGTGGGCCTGGCTGGAACTGTGAGCTCGCTGATCGGTGTATATACCGTGTGGAAGAAGACGGCGTAGAACGCAGGACAGGGTCGGTGCGTGGTGGGTGGCCATGTAAGTGGACACGGAGGCTGGGGTTTCTTCTTTAGCGTTTCCTTGGTGTCAGCCTTTTTCTGCCATGTCGTTCCGATCTTGTAGTACGTTGTATTGTTGAAGCCATTTTTATCCAATCTTATTGATCACGTCGCCATCAGCACCATTCGACTGTCGTCTGACACATAGTTTTACCCATGGACCTTGCTTGGGCAAGATCAAGGCACGAAAATTCTCACAAGATCAACAGTCAGCAAGAGCATGAGAGCAACTGGGGTATAATGAGTGTTCCTTTTATTTTGTCGAAGCAGCAAAGCTAGCGACGACCTATCGCTACCCGAAGACCAGTTCACCAGTCTATCAAACCCAACCACCCAGCCACGCCAGCGCAGCAACCGGAAAAGGAAGCAGAAACCACGTCCTATCAGCTCCACTGCCCTGCAGCAGAGCCACTAAAATCGGCACCACGAAGCCAAAACACACACATCTCACCGCCGAACTTCCTGCACCGTTGCTCTGCCGCACTATCATACCCAGTCTCGGATCAGACGACGGATCAAGCGACGGATCGACCGATGGATCAAGCGCCGGATCAAGCTGATCCGTAACCTGGGGCGGCATCTTCGTAGTAACGTCGAGTCTCCCGACTGGTGCTGCGACGCCATTAAACATATCTACCGTGCTCACCGCCGGGCCAACATTGAAGAAGTCCACCAGCACGAACGTCGCAGAGGCGCCATAGACCTCCATACAGCTTATCAGCCGTGCACCCAAGCCTCCGGGGCCCTCTGGCGCGTTTGTGGAGCCGATGTGCCGGATGTCGGGCACCTGGATGCCGCCGAGCTGGTTCCAGTACAGGAAGTGGTTCTGCAGGAAGAGTTTCTTGCTCGCGATGGCGGCGGAGACGTTGCCCTGGATGTCGCCAGGCCGGTCGGGCGTGCAGGTGAAGTTGGTGGGGGTGGAGGTGTCGTAGGGATTTTCGAATACGTGCGCGAATTCGTCCATGAGATACGGCGCCTGCGCTCGTGAGTCGTCTTGGGGGAGGTAGGCGATGAAGGTCAGCATCCTTGTGCCTGCATCGATGAGTGTGTTCAAGGTAGGCCACTGATCCGGGGCTTCGGGGGAAGGGGGGATGTATGAGCAAGCTGAGGCTCCTGAGAGGGTGTACTCACCTGCTAGGTCTGCTGCGGTGGCTTGGTCTGAGTTCACGAGTACGATTGTGACGACGTCGTCGGGATGTTGGTCCAGCCAAATCCTGATGGTGTACAGCCAATCGCTTAGTCGACCGGCGTCGCTCAGCTCGCAGATGGTGTGGCAGAGGTGGAACTCACGGGTGCCGTCGGGCATGAGCCTGGCATGGACCTGAGCGGATAAGAGGCGGACGCCGGCGTCGAGTTGGACAGTGGTGTTGTACAACTGATTGCCGAAAGAACTCCAGCCAGTGGAGGCATCACGGACGAAGGGGCTGTTGTGGGTGCCAAGGTGGACAATGCTGTCGAACGGCCTATCGCAGAGATCGGGTGAGTTGTTGCAAGTCCGCTGGGTTGCCTGCGCTGAGATACCAGTCCAGCTGGTAAATACTGCGAGCGTGGCCAAGTGGATCGTGAAGGTGGAGAAGAACATCCTGCAGGATCAAGTCGGTGTTTCTGCAACAAGTGAGTGTATCTGAAACGGGTAAATGTGGCTGCACCAAGTCAGATTCAGACGTCGGCGAGATCGAATCTGAGCTACAAACCTGGAAGGGGCTCAATGCACCTTTTGTGTGGTAAAATATGCGTTGTAAATATACAGCTTCTGCAATAGGGATGCTCGACAATGCAATATACCAGAAGAAATATCTACACAACGTTGCCGTTGGAAACAAAGAAGACAAAGCCAGATTGTTAGGACATACACAACACACAATGCCTGAACTGCGATGCGGATATTGGTAATGATCCAAGGCAAGACGCAAGTGCAGCGAGCTATTAGGGAATCAAGTGCTCTGTGCAGTATACTGAGCAGAGTTTGAGGATCTGGTGAACCATTCTAGCTGAGAGAGGCAACCCAAGCCGCGCACGGGAAGGCTTAAGCTGCATACGAGCATCATTGAATTTGGACGCGGGCTGGTTGGTTATCATTGGACTTTTATGGTACACTGACTCGAACGCAGTCTCCTTAGTGTGACTTTTTCCGGCTGACAACTCTCGGTAAAAGTCACGATAAATCTCCCTATCAGCCAAGAATAAAAGGCTGGAAGGTTGTACTGGCTGAGGAGGAAGGGAATGATCTATTGTAATGGGAGTCATATCGCTACTAACCAGTTCAGTCATCCGGAAGTCTCATCGCCTCGTTCGCCATCTTCCTGACCCTTCTCTGACCCTCCGATATCTCAATTTCGTTTTCATCGAATGGCTCAAGGCCCAGAGCTCTCCTGCCTTCCAGCGAAAGGATGTTCTCTTCGCGCGCGCCGTGATCTTCATGCTTTGCTTCGACTTCAAACGGCCCGCCCATATCAAGATAAAAGTCTGTCGGCGGCTCCACATCGCGAAATGACTTCCGCATCCTCCGCATGTTCTCGATATTGTATGGACACAGCGGAACGCTGGCGTTGTAGAATACCTGCACTGCTGTCAGCATACACTATGAAGAGACTCGTGGGAAAGGCAAAGTACTGTTGAGTCTAGTTTTCCATTATGCTGGTCCTCCACCTCGTGGACGAGATCAGCATGCCAAAACATGTAGTCGCCCGGCCGGACCTTTGGAACGCTGATAACGCTCTTATCGAGTTTTAGGTGCGGGTGAAACTTCGGCGTAGGAAAGAACTGCCCATTCCCTGGCGATGCACCAGGGAACGTAGGTTGCGTTACGTCGAGCTTCTCCTGCAAGAAGAATGGCCGCAGCATGATGTACGCCATGCTCATTTGCAGACTGGGAAGAAGGCGTAGAGTGCCTTCACCTGGTCCACAATCGGAGAGGCTCAGCCAGCCTTGCATAGCACGGAAAGCGGAGCAGCTGCCTCGCTGACGGTAGAGGTCGGTTTTGGCGCTCGGGCGGTTGTCCATACGCCAGGGATCGTAGTCCTCCCAGTTACCGTGGAAGATAGCCTCGTAGTTTGACCGGTACTTGGGGTCTTCCCATCTCTCGATGGCGCTGGAGTCCAAGTGGGCCTTTAGTGTGTATTCTTTGTCGCCTGTCTCATCTGATCAGATAAGCAGAGATGTGTCATTGAGATCGCTTCGTACCAGCCTGTCTGATTCTGAACCTATCTGCATATACTACCTGAGACTCCATGTCAATTGGTAGATCCCCATCATCAACATGCCAAAGCTTCATAACGGCGTTCATCGCCTGGAGAACCTCCGGATGAGATCGCATCTGGACCTGCGGCCGTGTCCAATACAGCAGCCAAAAAGTTGGATTAGCGAGAGGGCGTCCGCCGACCGCACGGTGCTTCTTGGTATATTCCATCAGCCCTTTCTTCCAGGATAACGCCTGCTCCTCAGAGACTACCCCTCGAAAGAGCACGCATCCCGCGTGCCGCGCCTTTTCTGTGATGTCTTCTGGAATCTTTCCACCTGTCTACGGTTAGAGAGGACCGTTGTCGTGAATCTCGGCGGCAGACCATTTGCTTTGATGTCCGCCCATTCGACTTCTGGGATCACGGCTTGTTGTAAACTGCTCAGTCGCTCTACCTCAGCGCTTAGTGCCTCTTTCAGGCGCTCGTAGGAAGAGGAGATGGCTGCCTCATCTTCAGGCTTGACGATCGCCCTCTTCAGAGCAGCAAAGCGCTCGTCGAGTCGAACCGGTTCAGGAAATGCCTCCAACTCAGTGATTGGATTCGTAGCGCTTTCCGATGTCGTTGAAGTCCTGGCCATCCTGCAGGTTTCTCTCCTAGAAGTTGCTTGACAAGGATGTTTTGCAGTATCTCAAGCCGCAAGGCGATATGTACTCCCACGTTGTTCCTGCCTACGCCTGTGAACGGTGATTCAGCACGCTGAACAACATAACAGGACATGATCGATTGACTAAAACTCGAACGCTTGCGGGGTTCCAGGCCATATCGCTTGAAGATGACCCGAGAAACTGCGGGATGTGATAGATGGGAGCTCATGGATGACCTGACTGCGGCGAGCAGCACAGAGCCTCTTTGTTGTCCATCACGTTGTGGTCGGAGGTAGAGTTCGACTGTGTGAACTCGAGCTTTGCGTTGCTCCTAAAGGTATACTCGTATGACGAAGAACTGAAGGCTTCGTTGGAGCTTCTCCGTCGTTGGAACGCGCATTTCACATTTTCACGTGGGCTCGGCTGCCCCGCCACGTCATCGGTCTGACAATCTCAACTCGGAGTTTTATTTATGCACAAGATCGCAACAAGCCTTCAAACTGTCAGATCTGTGCCATTGACCTTCGCTCGCACCATCTTCTTAGGCCCCAGGAAAATGGCAGGAGTAGCTGATTCGTACGCCGGTAAATGAACCCACAAATATCTCGAAACTCCTACCTAGCAGGTCATAGGGCGGGCTATCCCCTTTGGCATCCTCGACTAAATCCTCAATTATAGATCCAGTCCGCATCGCCGTGATAGGTGGCACAGGCCTCCAATCCCTCCCCCGCTTCACCCACGCCGCGACCCTCAACGTCTCAACCCCATGGGGCGCGCCCTCCTCCCCAATCTCCATCCTGCACCACCCCTCCCCGACCTCCGGAAAGCCGATCCCCATCGCCTTCCTCTCCCGCCACGGTCTCCACCACGAACTCGCGCCGCACGAAGTGCCCTCCCGCGCCAACATCGCAGCCTTACGCTCCATTGGCGTCCGCACGATCATTGCGTTTTCGGCGGTCGGGTCGCTGCGGGAGGAGATCAAACCGCGGGACTTTGTGGTGCCGGATCAGATTATTGATCGGACGAAGGGTGTGAGGCCGTTTACGTTCTTTGAGGGCGGGATGGTTGGGCATGTCGGGTTTGGGGATCCGTTTGATGAGGGGTTGGCGAGGGTGGTGAGGGTTTGTGGACATAGTTTGGAGGGCGAGGGGGTGGAATTGCATGATCGGGGGTTGCTTGTTTGTATGGGTTAGTGTTTCTGCTTCCTGGTTGTAAGGTGGAGGGAGAGGTCCGCGGTTGGACGCCTGCTGACGGATTGTATTCCAGAGGGACCTCAGTTTAGCACCCGCGCCGAGTCGAACCTCTACCGCAGCTGGGGCGGGAGCGTTATCAACATGTCCGCGCTGCCAGAAGCGAAGCTTGCCCGCGAAGCCGAGATCGGGTATCAGATGATATGCATGGCGACGGACTATGATTGCTGGCACACCTCCGAGGACGTCAATGTCGAGATGGTCATGGGCCATATGAAGGCGAATTCCGAGAACGCACGACGGTTTATTGGCGCTGTGCTGGATGAGCTGAGCAAGGAAGAGCATGGCGTTCTTGTGTTGGCGAAGCATCTAGATGGGCAAACGAAGTTTGCTGGAAGTATTACTGCGAAGGCTGGAAGGGCAAAGGGGGCCTCGGAGAAGCTGGATTGGCTCTTTCCTGGTTATTTCGATTGATTGCAGCGGCATAGATCAGACGTGCATAGATAGAGAGATACCCAGAATGAGGGAGTTAGATTGCGCGGCGAGAATCACTGGTGCTCCCCGTATCGCCAGATGGCACTGCGTCCTGGGTTCGGGAGCTGTGATCTTACATTGTCAAAGGCCTTGAATGTCGGCTTTCACACGGCCAGCTCCTCATCCAGTGCCTGCCAAATTGCCCGTTGTTCGTCCTTCCATTCCTCCTCCTGAGATATCGCCTCTCCATCCCCATTGACCACGTCCCTTGGTGCATTCGGACCATCATTCACCATTTCTTTTAGCAACCCGTCAATCGTCCCCTTCATCCTCCTCACCCCCTCCACCTGTGCCCTCGTTCTGTCAACCTGCTCCTCCATCATAAGGATCAACGTCTCCCGCGCCTGATGCGGCCGATACTGATTGATCAGGTGATGCGCATTGATGAACAACACTCTCAGATCCTGCGTCTTGTCCTCAAACTGGTCAGGGTTGATGGACAGGGTGCCGACTAGCTCAAGAAAGTTGAGCAGTATGGACTTGGCGATTCTTTTGAGGTAGAAGGCGCGGTCGAGGGTCCATTCCGAGGGGATAGTTGAGGGGTCGTCGTCGGGGCCGGACGGGTAGAGCTGGAGGTCGTTAAGGGAGGGGAGAGGGTCACTTAGCTGTAGGGACATCAGCTTTGCCAGCCAAGGAGGGGCCGAGCTGGCTTACGTCGTATTGACCACCAAAATTGCGCCATTTGCCGTCTGTGGATGGCTCAGGTGGTACAAGGAAACGAAGCTCTGGAGGGAGATCGAGTATGCGCTGGAGGCCCGATGTCGCTGGCTCTGAGGTTTCGGTAGTCGGACCATCCGCTTGCGCATTCTCCCGGAACTCCTTCAGTCGTGCGAGGTTGTCCGTAGTGAAGTGCCTGTAGAAGGGCGGTGGAACAGGAAAGATCGAGCCGATGCCTTCATCCTGTTCGTCTGCCATTGGTAATCGAAAGATGGGCGGATGTCATCCAAGGTCTGGCGTTGGAGAAGCTCGTGGAAGTTGGGCTTAGTATGGACGTGCCTATGTGGTTGTCAGGAAGGCATGCTGTGCGCACCTGGGCAATCGGACGGGAACCCGAGTTAGGTAGTTACAGTACCTAAGGTTCCCCAGTTGAAGGGCGGCGGGAGATCGTCGCGGGGCTGCGGGAGCTACAGTAGAGTACCTACAGTAGCATCTCTCAACAGCCCCCCCTGTGCGCCTTCAAGGTCCTTCCACTCCAAAGCTCGCCCCTTGTCCCTCAACGGCTGGGCAACGGACCTCTCCATCGACATGCCGTCCCAGTTGAAGATACTGCCTTTCTCGTAATATTCGTACAGGCTATGGCGGGCCCCTTATCACACCACCGGCGACTAAGTGGCATCGAACAGCAGCCGGGCTTCATGGGTGCTCTGGCGCGGTTCTGGCAGGTGAGCATACTCAGGATGCAGCACACATATCTGCTGACATGCTTCCTGAAAGCGCTCATATGCGTCAGATTACGTCGGTCTAGCTATGATCGCAGCAGCTTATGCACTGGTGCGTCCCTTCCGCCCCTCTACGCTCCACCATCCTCATGTTTCGTAGCTACGATTGTTCATGGATCCCTTTCACCGCATGTTCTCTTTGGACAACCTTGCAATACAATATCCTCATGCTGAGGTTGAGCGTGTGCCAGTCCGTAAGTCTCCAATGCGAGCTCGGCGAGGCCAGCAATATCCGGCTTACACATGCTATCAGCATTCCTTTTCGTCTACGCTGGCGCCATCCCATTGGCCCTCATCATCATATGGGCTCTCGTCCTTCGCCCAACTATCCACAAGGCTCACGTCACAGTCCTCGGGTTCATCATCAGCCTCATTCTTACATCCTTTCTCACCGACGTTGTGAAGAACAGCGTTGGCAGACCGCGGCCCGACCTCATTGCGCGGTGTAAGCCAGTACGTGCAAGGTAGAGATATCAAGCACCTATGTCACAGGACTAAGAGTATAGCAACAGGAACCCGGCACACCCGCCCACGCCCTTGTGACGTTCGAGATCTGCACTGAAACCGACCACCACGCCCTCCATGACGGCTGGCGCAGCTTCCCTTCTGGCCACAGTTCCTTCGCCTTTAGCGGTCTGGGCTATTTCGCCCTGTTTCTTGCGGGACAGCTCTTTGTTTTTCGACCAAGGACCGACCTCGCGCGGGCCTTACTGGCGTTTGCTCCTATGCTCGGCGCTGCGTTAATCGCCATCAGCCGGTGTGAGGATTATCGACATGACGTTTACGATGTCACGGCAGGTTCTTTTCTTGGCTTTGGCATCGCGCTATTCACGTATAGGCGGTATTACCCGCCGCTGAGACACCGACTCTGCGACACGCCGTATCCGAATCCTTCGGATGCCATAGGGGGCAGGCGGAAGGCGAGGGATGAGGAGGGCGGAATCCGTGATCCAGCGGACTTTGAAGTGGATGAAGATGATGAGGGGGAGAGTATTCCGCTGAACAATATAGATAGATAACAGTAACAAGTCAACATTGATCGTGACTCCTCTGTCCTCTCATGACCTACCTAGGTACCCAAAGCATAGCATAGCATCAACACGTGATCAGCTCGGCGCATTCTGCCTCGACCGTCATCCCGCCGAGCGGCGTCCGCGGCATGAATGCCCAGTCCGACCGTTGGAGTCAACCCCATCCCTCGTCCGTGCAAGTACCCGCTCTAGCACTTCCCCACCGCCCTCGTAACAATGTCGGACGAGGATGGCTTGACACGGTATGAGACACCGCCTGCTGTCGATGAGCAGAGCCCTCTTCTTAGCAAACACCTCCCAAATACGGGCAATGGCGCGGCAGAGCAGCAAGCGGACGATCAGGATGTCCACGGCACGCCGATTGCGAAAGAGCCAAGCACGAAGGAGCTGGTGATAACCCTATGCAGCATATGGGTTGGTGTATTTCTCGCAGCATTGGGTACCTTGAAATGCTTCCTTGGACAGTTCTGCGCATGCTGATGAACTCTAGATTCGACTGTAATCGCGACATTGTCCGCGCCTATATCCACCTCGTTCAACTCCTTTACACTCCTCTCCTGGCTAGCTTCCGCATACCTCATCGCCAATGCAGCTCTCCAGCCCCTCGCTGGACGATTGACGGATATCTTCTCCCGGCGCGCAGGGCTGATCTTCTCGAACATATTCTTCGCAGCAGGGAACCTTATATGCGGTCTCGCCAAAAGCGAATGGGTCATCATACTCGGGCGCATAGTTGCAGGAATGGGAGGTGGGGGGCTCTTCGCCATATCAACGTTCGTGGCATCCGACCTCGTACCCCTCCGTAAGCGCGGCCTATGGCAAGGCTTCGGCAACATCTGTTTCGGCCTGGGTAGCGGTCTTGGTGGAGTCTTTGGCGGCTGGATCAACGATGTTTGGGGTTGGCGCACGGCTTTTCTTGTCCAAGTGCCATTTGTCGTTGTCTCTGGGATTTTGGTCTGCTTTACTGTCCATATCCCGGTCAAGGAGAAGAATGTCTCTCGCATCAAGCGCGTAGACTTCCTTGGCGCTTTTACGCTCGTCGTCACTCTGGTTCTTCTCCTACTAGGGCTAAACTCAGGCGGCAACGTTGTGCCCTGGACGCATCCGCTGGTCCTCACGAGCCTGCCATTGTCCGCAGTCTTCCTACTCATCTTCATCTACGTCGAAGACAAGATAGCCAGTGAGCCCATCATCCCTGTCCGTCTGCTGCTCAACCGCACAGTAGCATCCGCCTGCCTGACCAACTGGTTCACCACCATGTCTGTTTTCGCCCTCCTCTACTACGGCCCCATATACTTCCAAGTCCGCGGCCTCTCCACCACGGGCGCCGGCGCGCGATTGATACCGCAATCTGTCGGGGCCGCTGTCGGATCGCTGGGCTCTGGCCTCATCATGCGAGCTACAGGACGGTATTGGCTCCTCAACGCCATCACTGAGGGCATCCTGGTACTGTCATTTGCGCTCGTAGCTGCGACGTTCGATCTCAATACCCCGGCCGTACCGCCATTCATCTACTTCTTCCTCGGCGGCCTGGGCTATGGGGGTATGCTGACGGTCACGTTACTGGCACTCATCTCGGCTGTCGACCACGAACACCAGGCTGTCATCACGTCGGCGTCTTACGCTTTCCGCTCTACGGGCTCTACAATCGGCATCACGATTGCGTCTGCGGTGTTCCAGAATGTGTTGAAGAGGGAGCTGTGGGAGCGTTTTGGAAGTAGGAAAGATGCGGCGGAGATCATCGGGAGGGTAAGGGATAGCCTTGACGAGGTGAAGCATTTGCCGCCGGAGTGGAAGCTGGGGGTGCTGGAGACGTACATGGATGCGCTGAGGGCGGTGTGGTGGACTATGCTTGGAATCAGCTTACTGGGCGCCTTGATCAGTCTACTGATGAGGGAGCATGTGTTGCATAAGAACTTGGCTAGGAGGTAGAGAATCGTTTAGTAAGAAGCAGATCCGTTGTCATCGATCGCCAGCGGTCTGATCGTCATGGGTGCCTGTATCTGAGTGTCTGAGTGCCTCAGTGCCTCAGTGCCTAGGTGCCTGAGTGTCTGGGTGCCTGAGTGCCTGAACGCCTGAGGGCGTTGCTGAGCCACAACGCGGGACGATCCGAGGCCCAGTGCACGGTCCGGTCCCTGCATGAGATGGAGCGTTGCAGCTCGCAGCGGAAAGCCGGTTTGACAGCCTTGACACTCCGCCCTCCGCAGCATTGCGCTGGCGCTTTTGCTGTGATATATGTTCCAATTGATATTCTCGTAATCAGGTCCAGCCGTGTATCGCGCGTGCATCGTGTCGCAGCAATGGCGGACACCGATGCCCCTGTCCCCGCTGCAAGCGTGCCAGCTCCGCGGCCGACGTCAACAACTGCGGCGGCGAAACGAGTGCCACTGGCTTCAGCTACCAAACCAGTATCACCATCCACAGCTCGCCCTGCCCTTGGAACTAGCATCAACAAGCCTCCTACTCGACCTTCGGTGACAGTCCGGAGATCAGGAACCGCAGCCACCAAAACAACTTCAGAAAATGAAGCCCAACCAGCGATACCGACTGACGGGACACAGAAGTCCCCTAGTGCCAATGGCGTCTCACGACGAATCTCCTCCATTGAGGCGGCGAAGCCGGCGTTTTCGAAGGTTATACCACGGACTTCTACTGCGCCTTCGACCACAGGCATTGTAAAGAGACCGGCGATGAGCTCGCGCACTAGTAGCAGAGAGAGCATGGCATCTAGCACAATAAGGCCACCCAGTAGCTCGAGAAGTACGAGAACCTCTCTCGCCCCTAGTAGTCGGCCCGCAGAGAACACAACCAGACCCGCCTCGAGAATATCCACGATGCCACCACCGCCGAAGCCAGCTTCAGCAGCTCTGCCGACCTCACTCTCAAGTCCGGAATCGAGGTATGATTTTTCCCTTGCCACTTAGGCGCCTCGCACTACTGACATAGCACGCAGCAAGAATGCAGCCTCCGTAGCTCCCTCAACACCCTCCAAACCAGACCTCCCCACAAGCCCTCCCAAACCCCTCGAGAAAGCGAGCCCAGCACGATCGACCGATCCCAAAAGCCCACCCAAGCTCACTTCAACCCCACGGAAGCTCTTCACTCACAGCACATCCAAGTCCGTTTCGACCCCTCGGAAGCTCCTAGTCGACACCGAACCCGACACTCCCGCAGCACCCCCCCTCAGCAAACCTACCGTCCCGCAACCCCAGCAAGTCCGCCGCCCGGTCACCGCGCCTAGCAAGCCTGCCAGCAAGGAAGACGAGGAGGCGAAGGCGCAGAAGAGCATGGAGGTAGTGCGGGAATTACTGAGGGAATCTACGGCAAGAGAAGCGCTCGAAGAGCAGATCCGAGACTTGCAGGCCGAGGTTGAATATTTCCAGAAACGGCGGCCATCAGTGGCAGCATCCGGAAAGGATGCAGAGAACAAGGCTGAGCTAGAGAAGCTCAAGGCCGAGCATGCTGCTGTCGTGGATCAGCTAGGAACGACACATGCGTCTGAATTGAGGGTTTTGCGGGACGAGCTGGCGAAGAGGGAGAAGGTTGATGCGGAGCTGGCTACGATCAAAATGCAGTTGGCTGAATCGCAGGCTAAGGCGCAGGCACTGGTCACGGCGCGGAAGACGGAGGTTGAAAAACTTAATGCGGAGATTGTGAAGATGAGAAGGCAGCTCTTTGAGACGGCTGAGGCGAAGGCTGCTGCGGTTGCGAAGCATGAGGCACAGTACGAGGAAATTAAGAAGCAGCTCGATGAATCGAAGAAGGCGGCGGTAGAAGCAGCTGCGAAGCAAGAAGTCGAGCTGAAGAAACGCGATGCTGATAGGGATGAGTTGACACGAACCGTGGATGACCTCAAGAAGGAGATCAACAAGGCTAAGTCCGAAGTATCTACGCGAACTAGGAAACAGGACGAGGAAAGGAAGACATCCGCCAAGAAAACCGATGGGCTTCAAGCAGAGCTCGAGGACCTTTGCCGGAAGGAGTCTGAGGCGCGTCGGACGAACGAAGATGCTGCAAAGAGATCTGAAAAGATCATTGACGATTTGCGGAAAGAGCTTGCAGAGGCGGTCAGAAAGGAAGACAAGCAGAAGGCGGACTTAATAAAGACAACCCAGGATCTGCAAGCCGAACTCGAGGAACTGCGTCGCAAAGATTCTGAGGGACGCCAGGCGACTGAGCGTGCGGCAATAGAGTCTGAAGAGACCATAAAGGGGCTTCGGGCAGAGCTTGCGGACGCACTACATAAGTCAGGCGAGCAGAAAGTGGGGCTAACGAAGACGACTCAGGATCTGCAAGCTGAGCTTGAGGAACTACGCCGCAAGGATACAGAGGGACGCCAAGCGACCGAAGACGCGGCCAAGAAGTATGAAGAGGTTGTGAACGGCCTCCGCGCGGAGCTTGAAGCCTTACGGAAGACAAGCTCGGAGGACCTGAAGCGGAGCGAGGCCGCCGCGAAGAGCGCTGCCGGGCTCGCTGACGATCTTACGACACAGTTGGAGAAGCTACAAGAGGGTCACGGAGTACAGATGCGACAAATGGAAGAGAAGACTGCAGAGTCGTCGAAACTTGTAGAGGATTTGCGAAACAAACTGAAGACCCTTTACCAGCAGCATATTGAAGAAACGCAACGTGCCGAAGACGCTGACGAGCGGTCGACAGAGACACTCGAAAGCTTGCGGAAAGAGATAGACGCGTTACGAGAAGCGAAAGCTGGTGAATTGCGTGCTAAGGAGGACGAGCTAGCGCAAAGCCGGAAGATTGTAGAGAGTCTTCAAGTTGACATCCAGAAGCTACAGAACGACGGAATAGACGGTAACAAAGTGGCCGAGGAACTGCGAAGCGAAGTCCAGAAGCTGCAGCAAGCGCAGGTCGCATCTACGCAACAAAAAGAAGAAGAAATCAAGAATCTGACCACCATCATCGAAGAACTCCGCTCAGAAACTCAAACCTTGACCGAACGAAATGTCCAGGCAAACCGTGAGAAGGATCAGGAAGTCAAGAGCTTGACCCTTGTTTTGGATAAGCTGCAGACGGAGAACGCTCAGCTCCAGCAGAAGAACACGGAATTTGAGAACGCAAAAGAAAAGGAGATCAAGAGCTTAGGCGAGACAATTGACAGGTTGAAGGCCGACGCTGAGCACCTACAGGAGCAGAGCGTACAACAGGAGAAGGCCAGCCAGGAAGAGCTCAAACGCGTTGATGTAGTTGCTGAGGGATTGCGAGCTGATCTTGAAAAGCAAAAGCGGGAAGCTTCCCAGTCCATAGGCGACCGGCAGTCGGAAATTTCTGACCTCAACAAGACGATCGAGAGTCTGCAGGACAAGATTAAAGGGATGGAGTCCGAGAGTGCTGCCAGGCGAGACGCGCTAAAACAGGTCAACCAAGTCGCCGATGGACTGCGAGCCGAGCTCCAAAAGCAGCAGCAGGAAGTTTCCCAGTCCATGGACCAACGACAATCCGAGATATCCAGCCTAAACCAAACGATCGAGGATTTGCACTCCAAGATCACTGCCCTAGAGTCCTCCAAAGCCGCCTCAGCGGAAGCCTTCCAGCAGCAAATCAAAGACCTAAAGACCGCCATACAAGCCCTCAAAGGCGATCTAGCCGCCGCCCAGCAACGCGAAGCCGACATCACCGACGACTTGAGGGACAAGGATAAGGTGATCCAAGACCTGTACGCTCAGATCAAGGCCGCTGAGCAAGAGAACACTGAGGCAAGCCGCAAACAGCTAGCTGATGCTGATGAGGCGCTGAAACGTGTCACAGCTAGCTACGAGGATCGGCTAGAGCGGGCGAGCCAGTGGCAGGCTGAAGCTACAGAGAAGGATAGGCAGGTTCAAGAGTTGCGAGAGGAAGTCGAAAAGCTCAAGGTTGATGCGGTCGAAGAGGGCAAGAAGCGGGACGTCGATATCACGGCCGACCTCGAGCGAACCATCGAGAGTCTCCGGGACGAGCTTGAGCTGGCACGACAACGCGAGGCCGAGGCTGCTGAAGCAGGTTTGAAGCTGCAGGCAGACACTGAAAGCTTCCAGTGCACCGTCGAGAATCTTAGAACTCAGCTGGCATATTCTAAGAATGAGCATGCAAGGGTAAAAGAGGAGCTCCAAGCCAAGTTCAGCAGTGTTGAAGAAGCACAAGTCAAAGCGATCCAGGAGCTGAAATCTTTTCATGTCGAAGCTTTAAAAGCGCAAGCTGATCAATTTGAGACTCGTCTCAATGAGAGCAGCAGTAAGCACACATCGCATTCAAACGCTCTTCAGGAGCTGCAGAAGAACCACGATGCGATGATCTCCGAGCACTCCAACGCCATCGCAGAGCTCAAAAAGACTCACAAAGCCGCCCTCGCCGAGCGCGACGCCGCGGACTCGAAAACAGCGGCAGACCTCAACAGCCGCGCCATCCCCCCCGAAGCCACTTCGAACGAAGAAAGCGATAGGATCGTAGCTTCGCTCAAAGCTGAGCTCGCAGGCTCCAAAGCCGCCCTCACGTCTCTACAATCCGAGCTCGAAGAAGCCCGCGCTGATATCAGGACGCTTGAGGACGTGAATGAGGAACTCTTTGAGGGGCAGGATCGCTTACATGAAAAGCTTAAGGACGCTCGACAGGAGAAGGAGGAGAGTGCGAGGGGATTGGAGAGGGTGAAAGCAAGCCGGCATACAGACGCAAAGTCCGATGCTAGACGTACCATGTCGCCGCCACTCGGCGGCACAACGCTCAACGGCGATTTTGCTCCTAGCAAGTGGGCGACTTCGGCATTGAAGGAGGTGATGGATGGCGCCGATGCGCAGGCTACGTCTGGCGCGGAGACGGAGCCGATGACGGGGAGGTTGCAAAATGGGTTTTCGCTCGAAGGCACTGTAAGTATTCCCCCTCTGTCTACTCTACTTTCAAACCCTTCTTTGATAGGAGTGTTGCGTCGGCACAAGTCGTTCGGGCGCTTTCAAAGCAACATGCGCTGACCCGCATCCATCGCAGCTAGCATCGCTACGCGAACAGACACGGCAGCTTGCGGAACTGAACGATGATTATTTGAAGGAGAACACGAGGTAGGTGATCCCACTGCCGCTGATTTGCTGTATGCGAGGAAGCTAACGTCAGCTGTGCCAGGATGACCAAGTTGGTCGCCGATATGGATGATGCTTTGCCCGGCGATGGCGCGTTGGGGGTCTGTGCATGAAGCTATATTCTTTGGGATATATGTCGAACCTCTAGTTGCCTTGGCGATTGCATGATGGGTGGAATGGGTGCGTAAAGGGATTTTCTTGATATACACAATAGTATTGCCGTTGGGCTTCAATCTTGGTCCTGATGTCGAAAAAAGGCATCGCATCCTGTACGAGCTGAAACTGGTAATTTTGGGCTATTGGTCGTAACTTTTGGGATGTTCTCAGTGCTAAGGATCGAGGTTGTATAAGAAGTGGGCACCTAGGCGTTATCTATCACTTCGAGGTTCTCTGAGTACAAGTCTGCACCAAAGGCGGATGAATCATGGAAGTTCGAGCACTCATTCGATTGCACAAAAAGTCTTGACTATAACCCCGTTTGATCGTGTTGTCTCAGTGGGTCTGGCTTCTCCGGATAGAATCGAATACCTTCGTAGTCCAGTCAGCGCATAACGAATACTTCTGTACAGGTGTTTCACGGGTCGGCGTCTGGTCAAACTACCTTTAATTGATTGCAAACGATGCTCCAGTGCCCACTCCTAGGCATAGCGCGCAAACACCTATCAGCTTAGTGCAAGGATCACCGAAAAGTCCGTTGCCGCATCTATGCTCCGGCTTCTTTAGTACAAATTCACGATCAAACCGAATTTATGATCCAATTAATCGTAGAACCGCTAAATAGTTCTATACTATGGAAAGCAAAAGATGCTAAGCAATCTAGCTCTTTACTGCACCGATCACCCAAGGTATCTTTGATCTATAGGCCGTGTACTTTGGCTATCCACCTTCAAGGCCATGAGTACCTTTCCATGCGGCAAAGGACTTTTTAGATACCCTCTGACCGTTCCGTTGGTGCGAGGCGCGTACGTGAATGACAGAAATTGCCAGTCGTCGGACTCTCAATACCGTCTCAAATCAGCAAAATTTATTCAATTCAGCACGATCCTAAAGATCCTGTACTCCGGCCGTTCCACCCCCAGTCATAGCTTGAAAGTTGATATACGCTGCCTTACGCCCGAAAACATGCCTGCTACATTGGTATGCCCAGTGGTGGTAGTTTCTTGTTTTTGGAGTCCGGCGATGTTCGTTGTCGGTGTGGCGCCGTGTCAAAAGTTATGGCTAATCCAAGCGCCTCTCACCACCACGGCTCTAGTTGACGATGCACATCTTTTCCACCCGCCACGCATAAGCCTAATCAAAACCTTATGCACCTGAACTTGGCAAAGGCAGAGAGACTATGCATTGTTTGGTATGATTCTAGCATAGACTGGTGCGTATAGCACTTGCTATGTTAATAGATTCTGTAGTCAAGTGCAAGCTTTTCCGCGATTCGCGACGTTAACACCTTAAACGACGTGCAAACAAAGGCTTCCGGAAGCATCTTCAAGCGTCCTGACTACTGGTGATTAATCGAAGTTCAATTGCTGTATCGCAACCTCCTTTGTTGCCAGCTCTTTGTTTGTCCCCACCCACCTTCTCTGGAGCAATCGTTCGTGAATCAGAATGCATCACCGCAATGCTGTTGGTTTCTGCTAGAACTGCTATCGTTTCTTCATGTCCCTGAGTCAGGTCTCGTCCTCACCATGTCCAGCTCGGTGCACCATGCATTTTCGGTGATAGAGTTGGTGGCGCTGATACTGCTCCAACTGCCGTTGATCGATCTCTTCCGAGTGCAACGAGTCTGCTCTAGGTGGCGTAACATCGTCCAGACCTTCAGAAGCATCCAGCAAGTACTTTTTCTGCGTGGCCTTAACCGATATGCCCGTCCGTCTGCCGCCTATACCAGCATCCACAAGCTCCAGGGCTGGTTCCACAAGAGCGGCCAAAGCAGCGTCATCTATGCCATCAATCCCTTGATAAAGCGTCAAGGCTGGTCCTGCGACCACAGGGATGGCGAAACCGAAGTGCGATTACACCAGCAGCACTGGTTCCTGAACCGTCGTTCCTATGACCGTCCGAACGCCTCGTGGCGCGGTATGTTCGTTACACAGCCTCCGACAAAGAGACTGAAGCTCTACCGAGTCTTTCGCGGTGGCATGTTCTACGGTGTAAGAGGGAACGAGATGCGGCATAGCGAGGAGTTCGTAGATGAGGGAGGGATCACCCTGGGGTTTCTGGCGGAGAAGCTCGAGGAACTGGTCTGGAAGCCGGTGCGGGCGCAGGAGGTCGAGCGGAAGACGTTGTCTGCGCGGGAGATTCGAGCGCGGTTGGAGGGATATCTGGACTTTGAGGATTGGGCTTACATTGGATTTGTGGAGTGAGTAGGTCGCCGCGAGTTCAAGCGCCAGGCAATGTACCAGAAGTATTGAGACACTTTTTGGTGAGACGACCTGCTAAGAGTGTCTCCCGACTTTTGGTACGTCGCCTGGCACGTGACATTCATGGTCAGGAATGGAGCCAGGACACTCGGCGTCGTCTGTGACCCTATCATATTTGAGATCGTAGCACGAAGGACCTCGTGATTAACACGATGAGACAACTCTCTATCATTACCATCGTGGCGCGGGAGAGATAGCTTACATGCTGTATTGCTATCCAGGTCATATAATCATATGAGCGGCGAGTGTTGATGAGTAAATGCCTGTCCGACTCACTTGTGTGCTTACGCCTACCTGCCGGCTTTCGTCCCATGTCATTCCCACTCGAATGGGTATTGAACATGACTGGACCTCTATACGGTGTGTCATACAGAGAGAAGGCTTGGACAGCTACATATGCCGGTATATGGGGAATGTACAGCCTGTTGAAAAGCAAAAGTGCGAACGCGCTAATGCCTTCGCAGTATCCAATATTTGAGAGTCAACACAGCCATAGGACGAGTGTCTCGAAGCAACAAGTATCTGACATCTTGAAGGGGGCTGCCGGTGAGACTGTTGACGGCGCTCTTGCTTTACCCGTTTCCAAAGAAGATTGCTTGTATACCAATCGATCCTAGTGAATGAAGAGGTCCTGCTCGAGTAGACAAGCGTATGACTGCGTTGACAGCTGCTCTATGGAGTAGGGACTGTTGTCGAGCCGCAGCCGATGCCTTGCCGAAGTGGCCGACTCAGTAGATATTGTTGGCTTATGAGAAGTGCGAAGGATGATTGCCCGCCAGCTTGAGCCTAAGGCGCTACAGGCAAAGGCATGCGAGAATGTCTATCGCGCCTGGGTTCTTAGCTGTTGTGTGTAGATTGGATTCCATGCACCTCATCGCCCGCATGTTACATCGGTCATACAAGACTTCTGAGTTTAGGACTGCAGGGAGATACCTGAAATGGTAACAGTCTTAAACAAAACATCTTGGAAAACTCTCTACTACATCGTCTTTGGTGACGCCGTCATATTGAACGTTCTCCTACGTGTGGCGTCCCAGCGTCAGTGTTCCCTCTCTCGCCTCTCCACTACAAGTCCTTGATTCGCCGGAAGCCGAAAGCCATGAGTCGCTGAGATTCGTCCAAGCAGTGAGCAACGAAAGTGTATCGTATCTTCAGCGCCAAATTTCCACTCTCGAATTCTCGTCCTGTGACTTGCGGATCGCATATCCTTCGGTATGTTATCTTACAGTTCCCGGAGCAGACGTCTCAACCTCCTTTCAATATGAAAGAAATCCCTATGATCCTGCTCCAACCCTCCCTTTCGTACGAGGGCTTGAACTCATGTCTGTCGTAACTACAACGACCACAAAGCTAACTGAAACGTAGAGCCGGAATGGAGCACCGCAACCCCGAGACCAGAGTCTGCTTCCGATGCCATAAACCGGGCCACATCAAGGCCAACTGCACAGCACCTCTACCGCCGCCGCTGCCGCCGCTGCAGCTACCACCTTTACCTACAGCTCTGTTGGCCAATGACAGTGCAACGTTCCTGGCCCGCGTTACGGATGCCGCTCTTGCCAGATACAACAACGGTGAGGGCAACATCAGTAACGTTGTGGCCGCGATACAGGCGGCTCTAGCCTGTTCGAGCCCACGCAGAGATCCAGGACGGCGTGTTACGAAGGTAAGCTGTTGACGCCTCTCCACTCGTTCTCCGACTCATTCACATGGTCACTTGAGCTTTACATGGATGTAAATTAACAGTCTACTGTCAGGCTAGCGAATACCCAACGGCTGGCAGAAGAGGAGGTCGCAATCGAGGAAGGAGAAAGGAAAAGAAGGGCAGGAAGGCTGACGGGAAGGGTGGCGATCGGACTGGGGAGGAGAGAGAGTCACTGGATGGGCGTATAGGGTCGACGGAGAAGGAGGTAAAGGGGAAGAAACGGCTGGATGTTCAGCTCGATGGCAAAGAGGCCGCGCTTTAGGAATAAGGAAACGCCTCTGGAGATGTCAGAGTTCGTGATG
This sequence comes from Coniosporium apollinis CBS 100218, assembly GCF_000281105.1. Taxonomy (NCBI): domain Eukaryota; kingdom Fungi; phylum Ascomycota; class Dothideomycetes; genus Coniosporium; species Coniosporium apollinis. The sequence goes on along the minus strand of NW_006913344.1, from coordinate 14,038 downwards.
CCGCTTCGAACCAGTACCGAGGGAACTGACACGTTCTGCCCTGCGTCGGGCTGATCCGTGCGGAGCCTTGCTGCCAAACTCATATAGCTTACATATACCATGAACCTGCATATCTCTGTATGCCATCAATTAGTATCGGAAGTTTGTATTATTGACCCGGTGCTTGTCGTTCGGCGGCGTTTGTGGTCGAGTTACTCTGTCATTGCATACGTAGCAGCGCTCTCGTGAATATAGCCTATGTACGGGTGCTGCTGGAGGCTCTAAGGGAGTGACACGGGATGTCGATCACGAATGGGCAACGTTGGAGCAACGTTGGAGCAACGCTTAGTGACCCGACTAGCATAGCAGTTGGATTGCAGGTCCGATTTCCTGCAGTTGCTCTGCTTTACACTAACAATTGCCATTGACTGCACCAACGCTCTCGGCCGCACTGACGCGGTATATCAGTGTGACCACTTTGATGACTGCACCTCATGACAGTGACTTCTTGCTATCTGCGCGTCCCGAAGCCCACCCAGTGGGAGACTTTTGGTCCTTGAGGCTGTCGTCTCGTATCGTCGAAATTTGAGGTTGGTGTCGTGCCAAGGCATTATTTGCTCCCGTTCTCGAAAGACCAAGGTTCCATGTCAACCTACTACATACCTAGGTAACCACTCTTCCAACTCCTCCTTGCAGTCGAGCAGCGAGAGTTTACGTTGGAAGCCTCCGCTTCTACATCAGCCTGTGTCGGCATCCACTGGGGCTGATGAATACTTGGGACGAGGACCTTGGCTTTGTGCAAGTCCTGCTTTAGGCCATTCGCACACTGTACTGAATCCACCAGCAGAATGAGCTTGCATTGAGCGTGTAAACGTTGTCTTCTACTGGTCTCCGCTGCGGATCTCAACAGTACACCCTGCGATTGTTCGCCTGTAGATTGAAGCGGTCCCGGTACTCCTCCAGGAGTCTTCGAGACACACTGTCAAGCCAGGGCCCAACACACATCTTCTGATACGCTCTGTTACGGAGTTGAGAAGCCATGGTAGCAAGATTTTATTGTGGAAGTCACTCCATTATTGGCGCGTGTAGTGTTACATTGTATATTGTAAAGTCCGCCTCCAGATCCACAGAGAGCTCGACATCTGCATCCCGGTATACAAAGATCCCCGAGTGATGAAGCCCATCCCTACGGATCTGGTGGAGTATATGGGCCAACAAGACTGCCAGCATCTTCTCCGTCTAGGGCGGCGTGATCTATTGAGAGCGCACGTCGACTTCCGCCATACGGAAGAGGACCGAATTCTGCCCAGCGCAGTCACCGTGCGTGGGATGCTTTGCCTTCAAAGTACGCTGCAGTTCCGCCGTGGAGGGGTCCCTCGACGGCCTCTTGCCCGTCTTGTGGAGACGATGAGTCCAGGAGGCGGCGCATTTTCCTGTTGGCGGTGAGCAGCTTGGATGCCTGATCGCTAGAGAGTGGTAAGTAGGCCTGAGTAGCTCCATACTGTGACCAAAGAGTCCTTTAGCCTGCACTTCTCCTCTTTCTGGGAACTCCAAGGAAAGCGGCACTGTTCACCGGACTCCGAACTCAATAGCAGGGATGTCCAGGTGAGGTAGCGCTTCGTGGCACGCTTAGAAGAACAACCGCACTGGCGGCGCGAGACCTACGCGAGCACGCAAACGAGTTGTACGCTGTGAACGCGCTGCATCTGATTGCGCGAGCGAGAGATGCTTTGACTAGGCTACGGATGACTCGATGTTGGATCATCCAAGAGACGCCAAGACTGATATTGACATTCTCCTTTGTTCAGCCACAAAACTTGCAACCATCGGATTTAGCAATCTTTGAGTCCAGTTCCAATGTCACTTCATTCTCATTTCTGTACCAAACCTTGCTAGCCGCCGCTGAGTTTACGCACAGCCATCTCGGGTCCGGAATGTTCCAAGGCAGCTGCTCACAACACTTGCCCGCCTCGGAAACTCATCTGTGCGGGGGACGCGCCGTCACCCATATGGTTTTGTCTTACGGTGTCGTCCTAAACATCGATCAGCGAGTGTCTGTCAATGGGAAGCACTGACAAGCGAGTAATTGGACGTAGTTACGCTTGGCTTCGACGCCGAATCTTATCGACACCTGGCCGCCAGCCTTCAGTCGATCGTGGTTGTTCTTCAGGGACCCGAATTCCTATTCGCAGTCGACCATCATACAGCCAGCTCGGCAGCTGGCTAGCCAATTCAACCACGACGACACCTCGGCCCCAGTCGTTCATGTTTACGAAGATAACCAGCACAATCCGATCTCGCGCCGTAATCCGCTACAACTCCTCGCTCTGTAGAAACGCCCCTGGTTCTAGGCGTCCTCTGAAGCGCCGACAGACTCGAAGGACTTAGACAAGGAACATCCGGTGATTATTGACCGATTTCATACGCCTGTCTCAGCCTGTTGACGATTTTTACACCCATCTGAGTGCCTCGGTAGTGTTAAGGAGGATGGCCATTTTGAGACTGCGGAATTTCTCCTCGATAATCAACCCTTTCACGTATATTGGTCGGTCAGAAGGTTCAGGGCATTGGCTTATGAGAACTCGGCCTTTTCATGATCCCCAGCCAGGTTACTCCGGTTGTTAAGGGATGCACAAAGCGCACTGAACATCCCGGCCACGGAAGTTTCTAAAGGGCATGCTTCATCAGCATAACTGAGACACGAGAAATGGGATCGAATGCATATCGTACACATCGAATCCTTCGAATCAAACGATGGAGCTTGTGCGGGACAACTGCTCCACATCAGCGAGGACGCCTGGGGGACTGTTGAGATTGAGCAGGTGTGCGTACCGGCTTCATTTCAAGAATTCTGGTGCTGCCGCGTTGAAGTCATTGTTAGGAAGGTAAAGCTTCCGCCTTGAGCCTCTTGCTTGAAGCCATTCGGCTTCCAACACCTACTTGGATGCAACAAATGATCAGCGGACGATCTCCAGTAGGACCAAGTGCCCATTTGGCGCGGAAACGCACGCGCTATTCAGCTAAGGGATGCTCGGACTGCTTGGATCCATCCAAAAAGAAGGCGCACCCCGGCCTGCGCCTCGACATCTGTGTCTATCACGTTTTTGCGCCCAAGCCATCTCCGCAACTTGGGGAATGATCACCTAGGGTCCCCAATCCGGCCACCTGCGCCAGCCGTGGCCAGCAAGAGTGTAGTCACTTTAGTCTTCTAAGGTTCCGGTCATGCAGTTTGAGTCCGTTTTAATGACTGTTGGTCTCTCGGCATTCCTCTTCCTGCCGTTTCTGGGGGCGCCACAGAAGACGTTCTTAGCGTCGGGTGATACTGCCACGGAGCATTTCGAGGACATCAGCTCAACGCGTCCCTCCCGCAAGAGTCTCATTGGATAGTCTCTAAGACTCTATACTCTTTTTCTTCTTTACTGCCATCTCTTGAGGATTCCGGGGTGTGTAAGCTGCTGGAACTGTGTTGAAGCCATATCAAGCTGTCTGGAAACTCTTCTCCACCTGGGTTGCTATGCACCAACCGTCTTGGGGCACGGGTTTCCCGATATGTCTTGTTACATTCTCACCGTCAGGGTGGTGCTGGTCTCCTAGTCGCTGCGCTATGGCTACCCTCTCCGCTTGTAGCATCCTTTGTTGCCCTGACACGGTTGTCCCATGCCCCTCGTGCGAGAAGGGCTTCACGCTGCTACTGGTCGTCTAGTGTTGCGTTACCGGATGGGAGAGCCCGTGTCAAGATATCTGTGGTGAGTGTGCCCAAGAAGTGCCGTCGCTCTCGTTGACGGTAGTCCTCATATCAAAAGACTTTCTTCAACCGCATGTACAGATGAGGAAGAGCTCCGTGGTTGTCACGAACGGCCTACAGAATATCAGTTGGTATATCCAGCTGTGGTTGTAGTATGTGAGGAACCAGTGCCTTTGTCCTGCGCTGAGTTCTAGTAGTTTTGACATCGTCAAAGGGAGTCTGCAGTCCCTGCAGAGGCGCCATAGAATGCTTCAATAACCTTAAGAAGGAGCACCTGCTGGACCATTGGGGATAAGCGCTTTGTATGAGCTATCGCCGCAGGCGTGCATATTGTTGCTGTGCTGGATGGGCAGCCAGGTCTTGGCATTGACGATGTGGTCAAGATGTAGGCGATATGTTTTCATCCTTGCAACGCACACCAACATCCAGCGGAGTTGAAGAGACAATCAAGAATCTCGAACATCGTAAGGCAAAATCAATTTGGAATGTAGGATCAATTCTTCTCATTGTCAAGCACCGGCGGGTCCTTTCGAACAGGGTTGGATCTATTGTCTTTCCACTTCAGGACGAGGGTCAAACACAGTAACAGTTACAGGCTCGGAATCGTAACAGCATCAACTATCTGGCTATGCTTCAGCGGCACCACTGGTCCACTGGTATCAATCGTACCGTTCAGGGACTTTACAGAAGCGGCCGTGCCGCCTCCCTGAGCCGGTTTCTCATCTACGTCAACTCACTCAAGTTTCTTATCAATGACCACGTTGATCTTCCCGTACTGCTCAGCAACAATTCAACGGTGCTTGTGGTATCTGCCGGAGGCCTCTGCCGCTAGCCGAAGCAGCATGAGACCTTGCCGACGCCGAGATCAGTACCGATCTATTTGCAACATCACGCTCACCAACGGCTGATCGGTCTCGTAGCAATAGAAACAAGTTTCGCTGTCAAGGACACAAACATCATCCCGTTTCGATATTGGTTATGTTTCAGAAGCAATTTCAAGAGATCGAGCTGTTCTTCCTTCCAACGGCGAGACTTGGACAGTGACATCGACAAGATACCATGGCCTTTTTGGGACCTCATCATAACATCTCTTCATCTTCGATATTTGCAACAACCGCTTTACGGCAAGATATTTCAGCTGGCGGGAACCCCCAAGCTAACACTCTGACCATATAGGGGCAACATTGTCCCCCGCGCTGCCGTCTCCACCACCACCACCGAGCCCGACCCGCCCATCGCGCCCTTCGGAGAACAGTAAGTGACGACACTTTCAAGCCCTACCCAGCGCAGAATGGGCGAGCGCTGAAAGTCTACGGATAGCACGGCGTGGTTTTCTATCGTCGGCGGTGCCCCCATCCCCGCCCGTGATCCCCGCGCGATGAGGTGGTTGGGAGAGGCGGTGGGCGGGGAGGAGATTGAAGGAGAGACGGAGGGTGCGGTGGTGGGCGGGGCAAGTCTCTAAACGCAGATGATTGTAGCATATCACTGAATTCAAGCAGTTACCGGAGGCGGAGTTCCCGGTCGGAGAGGAGGTGTAGGAGGCGGTGGTGGGGCTGAGTAGGCTCTAAATTCGGATGATTTTGGCATATCACTAACTTCATCCAGGTGCTTGAGCCCAGCATTGCGGCTGGGTCTCTGCAGCATAGCATGGAGTTCGGGGCCGGCGCGCCTACTTATGAGGTCGCTTGTCTTCGTCGTGGTCGCGAATCTTCTTCTCGCTGCTGATTGCATGCTTGTATGACTTTTGCCAACATGATAAAGCCCTTTCGACGTCCGAAACTAACATTTTGACGATATCTAACAAGCCAACGCGGGAGCATGGACTTCATATCCGTTTCCAGGCAGTCTTCTGCCATTCCTAGGACGAAGGTCAGGCGTTTGATGAAGGCTGAAGCTTAGTACTGCTGAGCGCCTTTATACATCGAATATCTACAATCAAGCAGAGAGAGTTCCAACCTGCTCCTAGAGACGATCGCTCAAAGTAGCTGAGCAACGCAGAAGATGCTGAATGCCATACAATCTTGCACGTGAAAGATGTTGAGATGTTGAGGTTCATCAAATATTGTAAACAGCCTGGCTCGGTCACGTGCTGGGCCTCTGGGCCTCTGAGTTCCTATCGATACGACCGTGACGCACTTGCCGACTTGTGGTTGCGAGCCGGATGACCCCGCTGTCAGCCATCTGCCACGATACTAAACAGCTTATCATTCGTGGACAAACAGTTTCGGAGGAACTACTGATGTCCTTCTACCCTCATCTACAGCACGTGTAGGAGTACAATCGGCTCAAGCCGGGTGTAATGCAGGGTAAATCTGTACACATGAGCTCCCGGTTCCCGGGCCAAAACCACCAAGAGTGACAAGAGCCCCGTTGCAGGACGGAGGAGCGCGCGAGATCATTGGGTCAGACACGCCCAGCCTCAAGCTGGAGAAAGCTCCCGTTGGCAGTGGCATGCGCGGGCGGGTGTGACTGGCTGACAGCTCACTTCCCCGCAGAGTACAAAGGTACAAGCAGGCATGCCGGAAGAGGAGGTCTGGCACCCCTTCAAGAGGAGGTGCGGCTGCTCCTCACGATCGGCGACCTCGCAGCTTTGTACAAGTACCTCGAGATTTTCCAGGGTATCGCGTTGAGCAGACCAGGCGTTTCTATTGCCTGCTCGCTGCGTCGCGCATTCCACTTCAGATACCGATCTCGCATCCGTTGAGCACGGTGAGGCACCAATTGGGGCTTGGCGACCCCGGCTTCGCAGGTAGGCAAGCTCTCACAATCTCACTTACCTGAGTCCGGGTACCTTCGGGATGGTGGTATTGGACCTCTCCGATATTCTCGGAGACGTGTCTCTCAGGTCCGGGACTATAAGTCGCGGCATCCCCCAAGTCTGCCAGCTTGCTGGTGGAACTGTCTGCGAGCCTGCCAACTGTCAGCAGCCATACTAATCGCGGATCAAGCGGTAGTAACACCTATTATCACACTGTTTCCAACACGAGCTCGGATACTGTTTTCCGTCTCCGCCCCGTCTTCCTCTTGCCTTCGCCGACCTCACCTAACCCTCCCTAAGCTATGTCCGCCGGCTCGTCCGCAGTCGAAGCTATGGCGAGAAAGTCCGAAGGAGCGCTGAGCGCTGCAAAAGACACTTTGGCGGACGCACCCGCCGTCATGAAGTCCGCTGCCGAGAACCCGAAGCAAGCCACAAATGACTTCCTACACACACCCTTCATGCGAGGCGCACTGCCCTTCATCAACGGCGGCCTAGCAGGCATGACTGCCACGACCGTCATACAGCCCATCGACATGATAAAGGTGCGGCTGCAGCTAGCCGGCGAGGGCGTCAAGACTGGTCCGAAGCCGACGCCAATCACCGTAACGCGGGAGATATTGGCGTCGGGAAAAGCGTTGGATCTGTATACCGGGCTTTCGGCGGGCTTGCTCCGCCAGGCCGTCTACACGACTGCGCGCTTGGGCTTCTTTGACACGTTCATGAACAGTCTGGCGGCAAGGTCGAAGGAGAAAGGAACCACTGTCGGCTTCAAAGAGCGGGCCGGCGCGGGACTAGCGGCAGGCGGCTTGGCGGCCATGGTGGGAAACCCGGCGGATCTCGCACTCATCCGCATGCAGAGCGACGGCCTCAAGCCGAAGGAGGCGCGTGCGAACTACAGGTCCGTCATTGATGCGCTGATGCGCATTTCCAAGACCGAAGGCGTTGCGGCGCTTTGGTCGGGCGCCTATCCGACGATTGTGCGAGCCATGGCATTGAACTTCGGACAGCTTGCGTTCTTCAGCGAAGCGAAGAACCAACTGAAGGGTTCGTCCATGTCGTCGAGGAGCCAGACATTGACTGCGTCTGCCATCGCGGGCTTCTTCGCGAGTTTCTTCAGCTTGCCATTCGATTTCGTCAAGACGAGACTGCAGAAGCAGACAAGAGCGCCCGATGGATCTCTGCCGTACAAGGGAATGTTTGACTGTTTTAGGAAGGTCGCGAAAGACGAGGGTCTTTTGAGGTTCTATCGTGGGTTCTCTACCTACTACGTTAGAATTGCTCCGCATGCGTAAGTCTTGATCCTCACCCGGTGATCCTCGTTACCTCTGCTCTATAGGCGAGCGTCTTGAGGAGAACAAGAGCAGGTTTGCTGACTCCCCGTTCTTAATAGGATGGTGACGCTCATCGTTGCCGATTACCTTGGCTTCCTGACCAAGTGATTACCTGCCATAGCATTGTCACAGTTCTGTTGACGCTTCCGTCCTTTGCTCCGAATCGGGGTTTCTAGCAGGGTCCAGCCATTTGATGCGTGTTTGTTGGAGGATTCGTTGGTGGCATGTTCTTGAATATCCTTCGAAGGTCAATGTGGCGACATCGCACTGCGTTTTTCGTGGCCTCAGGCGCCTTTTGAATGGCTTACTTGGGTTATCTGGCGTTTGAGACTCGTCCATATCTTACGGTGGAACAGTCGATTACGAATGTCAGATACCTCAAGATATAAACCCGCGATATATACAAAAATACATGAACTTTTGTAGAAAACCCTGTCACGAAGATGGCAGTAGCTTGATGGCCTATGCGGTTTAGTGCGCTCCGGTTCAGCGGAGTGGCGCGACCTTTCCGAATCTGCATCCATCATGGATCCAGCTACATTCGTCGACCCAAACCTTACACGGCCAGACCTGCTTGTGCTGAAGAACCTGTTGCAAGATGTGGAGCGGATCGAAACCACTGCGAAGCGACTAGGAGCCAATGGAGTCGACTCAGGGTATACCAGCGCTGTAGAAGAGATTTCTGTCTCGAAAGGAGTTCAGGATGCCGAGCCTCATCATGGTAAAGATATTCCCTAGAGCACCGATTGTATTGTAAACTCACACATACAAGACTCCGTTGCACCACTCAATGCCTCTCTTCCTAATGACGAGAAGATCATTGAGGCTATTGAAGCCCTGAATGATCCGATGCACGAAGACTTCGACCCGACAGTCTTCGTGACATGGGATCTGAAAGATATCAAACTGCCCCCGGTGCTTGATCGATATGTGCTGCGGCCGTACATCACCTGGGCGCGAACGGTCGTCCGTAAAGAGACCGATGTTGTTATGTTGACGCATCTAATACTCTACTTCACGACGTCCGTCCCAAGCGCACTCTTTCTCTACTATCGTTTCTCCTGGCTGCATGGTGTATTGCATTGCCTAATGCAGGGATGGTATGTCGGCACCTATACCCTCATGAGGCATCAGCACATTCATATGAATGGAATCCTATCGCCAAGGTATGTATGGCTGGACTCGACTTTCGCATACGTTCTCGATCCGTTGATGGGACATACCTGGAATACGTACTACTATCACCACGTCAAGCATCACCATGTCGAAGCCAACGGCCCGGATGATCTCTCTTCCACTCTCCGGTACCAACGGGATGATCTGCTGAATTTTCTGCACTACGTCGGCCGCTTCTTCTTCTTCGTCTGGCTGGATCTGCCTCTGTATTTCCTCCGTAAGGGGAACCCGTCCATGGCGTTGAAAGCAGGGAGTGGCGAAATGGCCAATCTTCTGGCCATGTACCTGCTGGCGACTTACCTCAACCTCCGAGCGACAGTATTTGTGCTGATAGTACCCCTCTTACTACTCCGGATAGGTCTGATGGTGGGGAACTGGGGTCAGCATGCATTTGTCGATGATGTTGACCCGGACTCGGACTTCCGATCAAGCATTACTTTGATTGATGTCGCTGTAAGTTACTCTGCAAATCAACTCTCAGCACCCTGGAGTTAACGCATGATGCGCAGAGCAACCGTTTCTGCTACAACGACGGTTACCACACCTCGCACCACCTCAATCCGCGCAGGCACTGGCGAGAACACCCTATTGCTTTCCTTAAGCAGAAAGACCGGTACGCCCGGGAGCAGGCGCTTGTCTTCCGCAACATCGACTACATTATGATCACCATCAAGCTGCTGCGGAAGGACTATATGCATCTTGCCAAGTGCCTTGTGCCTATTGGAGATCAGGTTGGGATGAGCTTGGAGGAGATTGCGGGGATGTTGAGGACCAAGACAACGAAGTTTACGGAGGAGGGTATTAAGGAGAAGTTTGGGAAGAAGTAGGGGTGGGCTTGCTTGGTGCTATACATGAAGCTTGGAAGGTCGTTAGGGTGGGGGTCGGGTCTTGAAGCGCTCTTTGATCGGGTCAAATTGTAAGAGTGCTGAATACTCACCATAGGCGGATGCCAAGGTACCTTCGTTCTCGGGAAGCGAGGTTTCATAGAGGTAGCGACTATGGAGACCTTCCGTTACTGCTTGGACTATGATATCTCTTGAACCACATCATCTCGTGATCTACTCAGATGAAGTTATGAGTTGCTATAACGCTACCTAGATAACGTATGAATGTCCGCACACTATGAGGCTTCTCCAGGGTAAGCAAAACATGCGGTAGCATCCCAGCGCAAGGAATGTTTTCTACAGAGCAGGCAAAATCTGTGGTCATTCAGTCATCTCATCCTCCGGACTCCCCAGATCAAGAATTGTAGCCGTGCTCCGTGGCGGTACTCCGCTTCCCCTTCTAACCACGCCGCTACTTTCCACCTTCGGCATCACACTCCTCCCTCTCCGCGGCGTCTTGCGCTGAAGATCATCAATGTCCTCAGCGGAGTCACTCGCAATCGACTCAGCCTCCCCAGCAATGCCATCACCGTCCTCCTCATCCTCATCTTCTCGCTGCCGGCTCTGCTGTATCCGCCTAATCTTTCTCACAAGCAGCTGATCAACCGCCACATCATTAGCCGTGAGCAAGGTCGAGCAGCCAGGGACGGGACACTGCACATGCGCCACCACCCCCCTCCGCCTGTCGAGCGACCCAGCCTGACGGATGAGCGACAATATCGCCTCCCGCTCAAACGTATGCGGACACTTCCGGCTCGTGACCGGATCGACGAACTCCTTGAGTGTAAGCGGACACTTCGTGCTGATCCGTTCCCGCTGAATCGCAATATCGTCATCACTATCACCCTCCGCCTGCGTAACTTGGCTCCTTAGCGTAACCCCCGGAGCCGGGGCCCCAGATTCCGGGAACCAGGTATGCGGCGCAGGCAGCGGCGGCGCGTCTTCGCCGGGGTGCTGAGCATCGTGCACAAGGCGCCGGAAGGAGACGTAGGCCTGGTTTTGGGCGTAACGAGCGCCGCGGGGGAGGGCCTTGTATTTCTCGGTCCCACGCTGCAGGCGGTCGCTGAAGAGTGCGGAGGCACCTTGAAGCCCCGGGGTTGAGGTGGCGCCGGGTGCGGTGGGGTCCCAGTCTTCGTCGTCCTCGAGGTCTGAGACGTCGGTGCCGTCGTCGGAGCGGGGAGGGCGGGCACGGCGCTGGGACCGTTGCGTCGTGCGCTGTGTGCTTTGGGTTATGGACTGGGCGGCCTGGCTGCGTGCGTGGACGAGGGCTTCTTGGACGCAGGAGACGGCTTGCTGGCTGTCAATTATTTTGCGGATGCTTTCTTCCATGCGCTGGGTCATTTTGTCCACCTTCTGCCGCATCTCTTCCAGCGCCTGTTCGGTGTCATGGTCCGCGCCATCGTCGTCCCCGTTTTCGGACTGGCGACGGCTCTTGCGCCGTCGGTGGCGGTCTTGCTTCTCGGCGTAGCGGTCGTTGACGAGGCCCGCGGCATTCGTGACACTGCCGTTTGCGCGGTTGAGGTGGCTGGTAAGTTTGGCGAAGGCGTAGGTGGTTTCGAGGTTTGCGAGCTTGCGCTGCGCGGCGGGGTTTAGGGGGTAGGATGGAGGTTCGTACGCTGGGAGCTGGATGGTGCCGGGTCGGGTTTGGGCGGAGGGTGTTCCTGGCATGACGGATTGTCTTTGGCGGGAGGCCATTGTGTGTAGTTGGCGATAGATATGCTGCGGCTTGGGGCTTTCGAGACACAGATTTGAGGCTGAAGATGGGAGACGCGGAGCGCGTCGGAGTCTAGCCCGCTTTGGCGATGGCGCGTTGGAATCGTAGAGGATATGAGTACTACTCCGTATGCTCGCGGTAATATGGAGTTGCAATTTTCTGTAGTGCTCTGGCACCGTTTCGACCACAAAGCATGCGAGTCGGTGTTGTGAATGGGCCATACATCAATTTGCAACAGTCTGCTTGCGGCGACAAGCTCTACATGATCATATATACCTCCCCTCAAGGAGAAGAGGTTAATGCAGTAGCACCTCTTTCAAGTTATCCCAAAACCCCAGGTCGTAGATGTTATCCAGTTCAGCTAGCCGCCAACACCGTCGCCAACTCCCACTTACCACCCCACTGGATGTCTCATCATCCGCAGCGAATATCGGCGGGGCCCCATCTCTAGTCCTGATAACAATCTTACGGCTCCTAAGTGGCCACTCCACGCCTGCCTCGTCAGTCTCCCCTCCCACACTTTCGACCTCCTCACTGTCCTCCGCACTATCGCGAGTCCCCACCCAAACGACTCCGTCGCCCATGTCATCCCTCAAATCTGCCCATTTCCCAGACTCATTGGTTGTCATGCCCGCCCAGATAAGGTAGATGTGATAGCACAGCAGCCCTGCTGGCAACGGCGCAGTCAGCAGCGCAAGCAGCCCGACGCCCGCTACGCTCAACCCACCGACCATCACCGCCGCGCTCAGTGCGTCAAGCCAGTCATTCATCCGCTGCACTGCTGCACGATTGAACGTGGTGAATGCACCGTCCGCGGAACCATGGCTCGCCGACGGTCGCCGCGAATACCATCCCGCCTGAGAATCACGGACCTGGGGCCGGAGAACTCGGTAAGAGAGCGAGGCGCCATAGGCCAGTAGGACGGCGGTGCTTAGTAAGAGCGCGAGGAAGTACTTGTAGTTTCCGCGCCCGAGACAATTGTTTACCCAGATGCAGTGGTGATCTGCGCGGGCGACGCAGGTGCTGCAGATCGAGCAGTGCTTGCTGCGGGCCGGTTTGGGGAAGTGGCAGGTGCGACAGATACGGTCAGGATGGTAGAGTATGTGGTCGTGGGGGTATTGGAGTTTTTGGGAGGCGTGATTAGCGGAAGTGATGGCGGGGGAGCGGGTGTTCGAGAGGTAGGTGAAGGCGTAGGGCGCGACAACAACAGGTGGGATTAGGAGGCGGTCGGTTAGGGAGAGGCGGGACCAGGTTTCGCGGATGAAGAGGAAGGCGGAGATGGTTGTGAGGCCCAGAAAGAAGATCTGGTGAGTTGATTAGTTTGGGTATATGGGCTGGTGGTGCCCTGTGTAGCCGACATCTGCTGCGGAGACCGGACTTACAATGACGAGAGGGTGTTTTTCATATAGGAGATAGTGTGAGAGGAGCGCGCCAGAGGAGGAGAGTCGTCCGCCTGTCAGACGCGCATCGAGGCGGCGGAAGAAGTTGGGCGTGTGAGTCCATATCACGCGGTGGAGGAAGCCAATTGGCGTGTGTCTTTCAACAATCAGTGGCGCGGACCTTCGAGGCTGACAACTCAAGTTACCTCAGTGCTGGGAGGCGGCCGAAGAAGGCGATAAAGGTTAGAGCAGAGACGGTGAGGACAAAAAGGGCGATGTCACGCAGGCTCCCCATTTGGTGTGAGGATGAATCTGGGGTCGAGCGTCACCGCGGGGAAAGGCGGGAGACGGTGGCCGTTGCGAGAGCCATACCTAGGTAGCTTCTGACAGAGCTTCCATGTCGCGACACTCGAACATCACTGCATAGTTTTTGCTGTAAACTGCTTCATACTCGGCCATCCATCAGCTTCAGGAGAAGAGGTGACAACTCACTCACTACCTTGAGTAGACACGTGCAAAACCGCCAGAAGCACATGATTCCGCGAAACGCGTCTTGACGCGTCAAGCTATCAGTTCTACAGCGCAGCAGCATACACGCCAGCAACACGATCACTACGGCACTATGACAGACGGTCGCGCGCGCATCACCTATGGCGACCTCGACGAGACGATCGACGTCCGCGGCAGGCTCTTCGAAGGCCTTAAGTTCTGGATCGCTCAAAGATGCCCGCTGCGGAACACGTTCGTCGATATGGTCAAGAACAATGGCGGTGTAGTAGTACCGCTTGAGAAACTCGCCGACTACCTCATCGTAGACCATGCGCGTAAGGATACACCGCCGGGAGGCATCTCGTACCGCTTCATTGAGCAATCCATCAAGGAAGGCAGGCTGGAAGACCCCGAAACACATCTTGTGGGACAGCCAGTAGGCACCGTTCGCGCTGTCGGCTCAGTGCAGCCGAAGAAGGGCGGGAGGACCCCGTACACCCAGGCGGACGATCTGGAGCTGTACAGGTGGGTCAAGGGGTGTGAACGGCAGGGCTGTAGTGTTCTTGGCAATGAGATATACAAG
>NW_006913343.1:0-44562 GCF_000281105.1 Coniosporium apollinis CBS 100218 | reverse complement strand
GAATCGTTTGAATATATTCATCTCTAAAATTAAGAGGCTCTTGGGGAAGCCATACTCAGAAGCTCGGGGCACTTGCAGGCTTAAAACCGGCTTCAGCTTTAGAAAGAGAACCTAAAACACGCGGGCCAAGAGAACAGAGACAACACGAGGAAACCTTATTCGTTCTGCCATGGATATCTGGGTAGACCCCAGGAGTTTAGCTCTCATGACTTCGGACGATTGGCTTGTCGAGTGGTGTGAACATCACACGCAGTAATTAAAAGATTACGAGCGTTACTAGCCCCGGAGATCTCGGTCAAACGATGCCCATTGAGGCAGTCTGGTACTCTTGAGTGGTTGAACGTGGGTCGGGAATAGCGCTTCATTGAAGTTTCGGCCATCGGTCGTTAGCTTAGCATCTGTGAATTGTACGTTCTCTTGGTACTCGTGCAAGCCAGGTGCGTGTAGCAGGTGATGGACAAATAAGGTGAGAATTTGAGGCCGAGCGGTTGGTTGATAGAAACTGGGCAGTAAGCTGAACCAGGGGGGGTGCCCCGTCTTTTTCAATACCTTAGGGGTTGGAGTCACGTGAGCTTCAGAGTAACGCTTTCGTTTACCGAGTCGTCGCGACTGGTGCCTGAGTGAACACCGATATCATATCTCTAACCTCGTAGGTTCAAGCTGGACAATTCTTTGCATTCTGCCACAAGATCTTTGCATGATTGATGGAGCACCTTGCCGTCACGTGAGGGTAGTTTCGACTGCCTAGGTACCTAGTACGGCCGTCACATCGCGCATGCGATGAACATTCACCACGTCGGCCGTATCCAGCGCGCTCGATCTAGCGCTGTGTCACTCTATTTGTTGTCCGGGGAGTTTCTGAAGTAGGCTACGACGATGGTAGTAGCAGCAAATGGTTACAAGGCGCAGAAAGAAGCGTTCGTCTCTAACTTGACAGGCGGTAGTGTGTGGGAGATCAACACTGTTACTCTTGTAGCACCGGTAAGCAGTGCCAGTCTCCAAGTAGATCAATTGCTAAGAAGTCGAAATGCAGACTGCAGTCTTACTCTGGTCCGTCCTGCAGTCTCGACAGCGTTTCTTCATTCCTTACACGCCTGCTGCATGCTTGACCGACTTCCTTCTCAACTGTGCGGCCATCCTCTTCGCGACCACACTCTACTCCTCGTTCCCTGTAGCCTTGAATTTGCTGCTTCTCGCGCCGGCGACCTTGGCGTATTTCACTCCAGCAGCTGCGCCGAGACATGCTAGGGTCAAGGTGGCTGGTGCGCCCAAGGGGCAGCAGACTTCTCCTGCTGGCTTGTCAGACCCCTTTCCTATCAAGCCGTTCGTCACTGCCTACAGAGGCACCATGATGGTGGTCACCTGCGTTGCTATTCTGGCCGTGGACTTCAAAGTCTTCCCGAGGCGATTTGGCAAGGTGGAGAACTGGGGAACATCACTAATGGATCTCGGGGTCGGTTCTTTCGTCTTCTCAGCAGGCCTTGTGGCAGCAAGATCAGCATTGACGGGGCGAACTGGCAAGATGCCCTCCTTGAATAAGCGTCTTGTCACGGCTGCCCGGCACTCTCTGCCGTTGCTTATACTAGGCTTTGTTCGGCTGTACAGTGTCAAGGAACTCGACTATGCCGAGCATGTCACAGAGTATGGGGTTCACTGGAACTTCTTCTTTACCTTGGGCTTATTGCCTCCATTTGTCGCTCTCTTCCAGTCACTGTTCAGCATCATCCCATCTTATGCTGCGCTAGCGCTGCTGTTGGGGGTCATCTACGAAGCTATTCTGGACTTCACAGATCTCAAAGCCTTCATACTCACCGCCCCGAGGACCGACCTGCTATCGAAGAATCGGGAAGGAGTATTCTCATTCTTCGGCTATCTCGCCATCTTCCTAGCTGGCCAAGCAACGGGAATGTATGTGCTGCCGAGAGAACAAACGCCACCGACGGACGCAGCGTTCAGCGCACAACTCCGGAAATCTGTCTTGGGCAAGTTGGCGCTATGGTCGGTCGTCTGGACCTTACTCTTCGCATTCTCGACAAGCTACTACGGACTGGTGTTGTCAGTCTCGCGACGTCTTGCCAATCTGCCCTACTTCCTCTGGGTAGCCGCTTTCAACTGCGGCCAGCTTGCTCTCTTTTGCGCCATCGAGAGGTTGTGCTTCCCCAGTCTACGAGGAGCACCTGACGATGAGACGGAGAGGCAGAGGTGCAGGGAAGCCACAAGTAGAGTCTTGCATGCTTTCAACAGGAACGGACTTGCTATCTTCCTGCTTGCAAACCTGTTGACAGGACTGGTCAATCTGAGTTTGCCGACATTGAACATGGGGCATTTGCAGGCTATGGCTGTATTGCTTGCATATGTAAGCGTATTGGCTGGAGTAGCTTTGATATTAGATAGTCGCAGTATCTCTATCAAGCTGTAGCATGATGACAGCTCGAAGAAGCCATGGAATAGCTTCAGGGAACAAGCACCTGATACTATGGTACAAACGCGCTTAACCACTTGGAGGGGATTGTGTAACGTGACTGCCTGAGGACGAGCTTGGCGCGACACAACTCTGCAAGGCGGCGTTGGTACCACAGCAAACTGTCTCTTGTACTCACAGGTTTTTGAAAGAGAATCTTCAACTTCGTTCATCATGTCGGATACTCTACATCAAAGGTTCTCAGGGCCACATCTCCGCTATCTACAGCCCACTCCGGGCCAATATGACACTACAGTCCATATCCGGACCCCCGGCATATCTTCATAACCCGTCAATTGCATGCAGCGCAAGCGCTCAGTATCTCGTTAGCTGCGGGGTGCCTGGCGCCGGCGGCGCAGAGAATTTCGTCTCCACGAACACCTTCTGCATGCGATCTTCCTTCTTTTCAAACTTGTAGTACACTTTGTCCATGTCATCCATGCTGACGCGATGGCTGAGCATCACGAGCGGGTCAATCTCACCCGACTGGATCTTCTTGAGGAGGTCCTCCCAGTATCTTTGGACTGGCGCTTGACCATTGCCGATGAGCCGGATGCCGCGCTCCATCAGAGCGCCAATGTTGAAGTGGTTCGTCTGGTAGCGAGTTAACACGATGGCCTATAAGAAAAACTGAAAGGAAAACAGATTGGACACGTACGAATCCAGCGTATACACCAGTGATACCGCAGCGGCCGAAGTTTCTGACTGATGTGATCATCTCGTTGACGATCTCGCTCGTATCGTTCTCCAAGCCCATGGCAAGCTCGACCGTGTGCGCCCAGCTCTTGGGGTACTCGCCAGCTACGCACTCGATCGCAACATCCGGGCCGCGGTTATTAACCATCTCCTTCAGCTTCGACGTTACGGTGGTCCCGCTCGGCAGCGCCTTGAAGTTGATTGTCTCGATTTTCGGATTTTTCTCTTTGATGAAGTCCAAGCGCCAGTTTTGGTCAATCACGATGACACGGCTGGCACCCCTCAAAAAGGCGAACTCGGCAGCCATCTGACCGACAGGCCCAGCGCCCCATATAGCGACAACATCACCCTCGTAGACCACGGTGTCAACAACGGCATTCCAAGATGTCGCGACGACGTCCGAGAGATAGAGCCCCTTCTCATCGGGCACATCATCCGGCAGCTTCAACAGATTCACATTTCCAAACGGCACCCGCACGTACTCGGCCTGGCCACCTGCGAAACCGCCTGTGAAATGGCTGTAGCCGAACATGCCCGCAGTCCTGCCGCCATACATGCCGTTCTCGATGGTGTTCGAGTTGGTCTTCTCGCACATGGACGACAGCTTCTGCTTGCAGTAGAAGCAGTCTCCGCAGGCGATCTGGAAGGACGCCACCACGCGGTCGCCCTTCTGGAGGTTGGTCACTTTCGGGCCCATGTCATCGACGATGCCGCAGAACTCGTGGCCGAGGATGTCGCCCTTCTGCATCTCGACAATGGATCCGTGCAGCAGATGCAGGTCGCTGCCGCACACGGTCGATCCGGTCACTTTAAGGATGACATCGTTGTCTTCGACGACTTTGGGCTTCGGGACCGTGACTTGGAGGCATCGAGTTAGCGATTGAGCAGCGCTGTAAGAAGAGCTAGGTATGGAGCTGGGAAGACTTCACGTACGGACTTGGACTGTGTTCTTGCCCATCCAGCAGAGCGCCTGCATCTTCACGTTGGGGTCGCCGTACTTCTCCCGGTTGATGGCTGGGTTCGAGATGTCCTGGGCCGTGATGGCGTTCTTGTCGTGGCCGATAGCCTTTTCGACCAGCATGGCTGCCTGGGACATCATCTTTGCGGTTGGTGTAGGGGGTTGGTACCTGAGTGTTGTATTCCAAAGTGTCTGCTGAATCTGAACTCGTGCGTGCAACGGGGTATCACAAGAATTGAGTTCGGAGTTCAGGTCGGGAGGAGCAGCGCAGTTGATATGCTTTCACAGGCTGCCCTGGAAAAGATGAATGCGCCGACGGTAATCGTGACGGACGACTGATAGCTCCCATGATGTATTTTCCGCATCAGTGCCATGGTATGATTCGGTAACTCAGCTGTTGTACGTCATGACAACGTCGAAAGCAGCGACGGTGTGCCCCGCGAACGAGTTCAAAATGCGCCGGAGGTGGGACAAAAGCCCGCGGCGATCGGGGCTGGCCACGCTGGACGGCCACGCTGCTTCCCGCGCTGACTCAGATATTCCCCGCCGTTAATCTGTTTACAACCATTCAGCAGGCTCAATTCTGGCGAGGTTCAGGTTCGTGTGTACGAGCAACAGTTTCAACTTTATGTTCGGAGGTGACCCCGTGTTACAACGGTACCCCGCCAACATGTGAATGATTAAACCTTTACGTCACAGCCAGCTCGTTTGCGGCGACGGACAGGACGACCATGCACAACGGGGCAACCCGGCGGTGTCAATCGCAGATCAGGCACTCATGTTACAGCCCGTCGGGTCTTGGAGATCGTTTCGGTAGAAGATATGTTTTGAGATGGATCTCAAATCAACGCTGAACATGTGCTGAGCGGGCTAATTCAGAACGCAGGTATCAATTGTTGCCTAAGTTCCCTCATATGCTCCCAGTTCCCTACCCATACCGGGCCTCGCCTATGACTTTGTGGACGAGCTATCCTTGGTATCCTTCTTCTCCGCCGAGGGGTACTTCTTGCTCTTGGACTCGTCGCTCTCCGCCGAAGGATACTTCTTGGACTCATTGCTCTTGTCCGACTTCTTGGAGTCACTGCTCTTCTCCGCCGCAGGCTTATCGGACTTGGGCTTGTCCGCCGTCTTGGGTTTATCCGCCGCTGGCTTCTGCTGTTGTCCTCCCATGCCGACGGCGCTCTTTCCGGTGTCTCCCAGACCGCTCACAAGGCCCATGCCTGTATTGCCCAAGCCGGCGCCGAGTGTGTAGACCTGGTGCGCTCAACATCAGCTCCGTGCATCCCAATTGCTCGCAAAAGTCTCAACTCTCGAGCAGCTGCCCCTCCACCACCCCGGAGACAGAGAGAACACCTACAGTATTTCCCAGCGTATCCCCCACGCCCTTGACCGTCCCTCCCACCGTCCCCGCAGCCCCCACGCCTGCATTCTTCATGTTATTGAGTATTCCGCCAACCTGCTGCTTCTGCTCATCGCTGAGGTTCTCTTCGACGAACTTCTGCGCCTGGGCCTGCGCATCCTTAAGCTGTTCTTGGGACTGGCCAGTGGCTTCGCCGAGCTGGCCTTGCGCTGCCGATGCTGCATCGCCGACTTGGTCGCCCACTTGCTGTTGGAGTTGCTGCGCCTTTTGTTTGAGCTCTTGTTGCGATTTGCCGGGCATGATGTCTAGGTCTACAATTTGGTTTTCGAGGACTTTGACCATTTTGGCGGTTGATGTTGTTTAGGTAGGTTGTTCCTGAGATCTGTGTATGATTGGAACGAGGCAGTAATACAGACAAGCTATTTTGTTATAAGATGGAGATAATAGATGTATGTGGTAAAGCGAAAGGCACGATGCGATGGCATAGATCCAGACGGTGCTTTGCTTGAAAGCGGGAGATCGACGTCATACTGCATGTGCAAGCCCCTCGCAGGATTCGTGACAGTTGTGGCGCATGCGAAAGCGTGTTAGAACTCCCTTGGAATCGTTCCCAAGTCCAACACCACAATCACCGTACCCATAGCCACCAAGGACGCCAATGGTTTGCTGTGGAATGGCAATGGGACGTTCTGCGGGTTGGATGAGCTTGTTAATACGATTCAATCACGTGGCTATGCGTCGACTGCAGAATCCGTCGTGACAACAAGTTTCCTAGTCTGATTTCGTTTCAGTCTTCCCTGAGTCGTACACTCAGTGTTCTTTTGAACCACTGTCGCACCAGGGAGCAGTTCACTCCAAGCCTGCAACTTTCCCTGTGGCTCCGACAGGCAGCTCTTTCATGTTTTACAACCGTCAAACTTAAAGTTGAAGATTTATCCTACACGTGGTGAAGCGTCGATGGAGGAGATTTGAAGATCTCCATCTTGCAAGTTGGCTCGTCTATTTTATCACTCTCAGTGTAGTCAACCATGGCTCAAATCTTCTCCCCAAACCTGTCTCAGTGATGTCTCTCAAGCGCTGTCATTACTCAATGACAGTGATGCCAAAAGTTCGATTGAATCTGGAGTTTAATCACTCGATCTTACACAGATCGAGTGGAGCGACTATAGATCCAATCGTTGAGTCTACCAGCTTAGAAAGCTCGCTCTATCCGAGGCTTCCGACCTAGATCCGGAGCTTCCGAACCGCGGTATCCAACATCTTGGCGTGGTGTTGGTGCGGAAGGCTCCGGAAGAACACAGCCTAGGGTTTTGTCCAGTGCCGCACTCAGCTTTCTACCAAGACAAAAAAGGTGTTTGGCTATAAGCGGGTTAGAGCTACCTATAAGCGAGTTAATAGATCAATCGACGACTCGAGCTGATAGATCGTTCTCATGTTATACCAGTGATGCCAAAGTTCGATTAGACTCGATCTCACCCTGAATCGAAGGTGCAAGTGGATGAAGTCAGGGAAGAAGGCTTCACGGCGCGCCTCTCACGGTGGGGGCTGGGAATGCACTGCGAAGAAATTGGAGTCTCCTGAATTGAGCTTCCGGCCGAGGATACAGACATCCAGCATGGCGCGACCAGCGGTAATGGGGATGAGCTTGGGATACACCGTGGCAGCAAGGATTTTATCAAATCCATCTGGATTCCGTTTCCGACACGATATCAGGACGATCCGCAAGTCGTGTGCTGGACAACCATGATTGACTCCAATATGCACCACAACCGCCGTCTCAAAGTCTACCCCCACAGACACCTCGCGGGACGGCTTCAGGCTCAACTTCTTCACCTGGTGGGACACCATCCTCTACGGCGCTGCCGCGCAGTGGATGGCATTCAGTAAGAATGGAAACAACATATGCGGTATCAACAACCTGGAAGCCAAAATAGATGTCCGAGGAGATGATCTCGTCTGGAACTTTGACCGTCCCTTTACGAAGCCTCCGAGGGTCTTCTTCGCTTTGAGCCAGGCTGATCTGGAATGTGCGAACAACCCAGGGTGAACACCTCAGTCAAGGAAACCTCGTACAGGAAGGGCCGTCGTGCGCGCTGAGACGTGGAGTAATAGTCCCATGTATCATGCTGGCGTTAGCTGTATCGCGATTGCTAATGACTAGTTTGTCGGAAGGTGTTGGGATGGCGCTGCTGTTCAAGCCGCCTGTAGAAAATCCTACCAGCTTGACGCAAGCAATCGCACGGGATATTCTTGTAGCAGAGGGGCATTTTTCTAGAGTGTGTTGTCACTGGGAGAAGTTCTCTTCTGCTGAGCAGGACTCCGAGACCCGGCAGCAGCACTACGAAGTAGCCTTTGGATCTAGAGGCTGAGGGCAGCGCAAACTGGCTCGACCAACTTCTGTAGTATTCAGGACACTTACAGTAGTGCTACACACAATTCGCTCCATCGTCTCTTATTTACTCTTACGCTCTCATCCGCCCCAACCTATCTCATCTCCTCCTGCCTGCCTGCCCCAACGCAACAACATTCCTCAACGTCCCAAACGGCAGTACATCCGCAATCCTACCAACCCCCGCAAACAGCATAACCAACCTATCAACCCCACACCCCCAACCCCCCGTCGGCGGCAACCCAAACTCCAGCGCCTCCAAATATCCCTCATCGATCCCCGCCCTCCTACCAAACCCTCCAACAACCTCACCATCCAGCTCCCTCCACCGCGCCTGCTCCTCAAACTTCCGCCGCTGCTCAAACGGGCTGTTCTCCTCCTCGTACGCATTCACGTACTCGTGGCCGCGGATGAAGAGCTCGACGCGCGCGGCGACGTGCTGGGAAGTCGAGGGGTCGAGGAAGGATTTGGACAAAGGGGAGAGGATCTCGGGGTGATGCGTTATGAAGGTCGGTTGCATGCAGAGGGGTTCGATGTAGCGGGCTGCTAGGGCGTCGAGGAGGCGGGGGAGCGTCGGGTGGGCGGGGAGCGGGATGTCGAGGTCGGCGAAGAGGGATTTGAGGTCTGTGGTGGCGGAGGGAGAGCGCAGGTCGGGAAGTTGGCGGTGGATTGCGGCTTCGATGGTGGGGATGAAGGGGAGGCGAGCGAAAGGGGAGGTGAAGTCGATGTCCTCGAGTTGGTCGAGGGAGTTGAGTTTGGTGGTTTTGAGAGTGCGGACGTAGGAGTCGAGTTCTCGGAAAAGAGTCTCGGTTTTCAGGATCAGATCCTCGAGCGTGGCAAATGTCTCGTAGAACTCGCAGATGGTGAACTCGGGGTTGTGAGTCGCATCGATACCTGAACAGATTGCAGCTTAGTGAATTGTCTGTCCAGGAGCAATGGGTTACCCGTACCTTCGTTCCTGAAAGCTGGTCCCATCTCGTACAACTTGTCAAAGCCACCGATGACCAGCCGCTTAAGATATAGTTCGGGGGCTATTCTAAGACTAATTGGCGTATTCGGGAACTCGGTCGCCCTCGTCTCGAAAGGTCGAGCTATAGCACCCCCCGCTCGAGCCTCCAAAAGTGGTGTATTAACCCCGATGAATCCGTCGTTTTCCAGAAAGCTTTCTATTCGTCTCTTTATGAGATGTTTCAGGACAGTGACGTCTCGTGGCTCCTGGTTGACCAGGGTGTCGATATGAGGATGAAGGGCCCGCGTTTCGGGATCGGTGAGAGTTTCCGGAATCTGTTGGATCAGCGGGCTCAAGATCTGAGGCAGCTCCGTGGCGAGCACGGTGAGCTCGCCAGATGATGTCCTGGTAGGGTGTCCGGTAACAGCTGAAACGTGTTAAAAGAGCAGCTCCCTCGTGTCAGGACGGACTCACAAACAGAATCCCCCTTCCGCAAAATCTGCTTAAACTTCTGGAAGTCCTCGCGGCTTACCCCCGCTTCTGAAAGCGCCCGGAAGTTGCACATTGCCTGTACTGTCTCGCCTTCATACGAGACATCGAAGAAGACTAGCTTCGAGCCTGAAGACCGGTTCGACCGCACTCTACCTAGAGCCATCAGGATGCGTCTCGGTGTAGGATAAGGAGGCATGATGAATACCCGACACACTGACGGTCACATCTCTCAATGTCTCCTCCTTCCCCAGCGCTCCGAATCTATTCAAAAACCCATGAGGCGATATACGGGTACTTCCTTTCGGCGTTGTCATGCGTGGATAGTGCTGTTCAAGATTCCCGGCTTCCTCGAGCTTTCTCAGACGCTTCTCTCGGTCGAGAGAAAACGACTGATGGGAGTCGGCGGCATTGGACACGCAGTGATGGTGTACGGCGCGGAAGAACCGAGCATGGTTGGGAGTGTGTATAGGCTTGAGGCCTTTCTTGAGGTACGGCCGCAGGAATCGGCAACTAGAGGTGCTCATACTATTTAGGGTCAGCAATTGCCAAGATGCTGATGCAGTCGTTGAAGAGAAGTGAGCTGTACGGAGGTTCAGATTCGGGTAATGATATAGTCAACCGCGCGCCGAAAGACGAGCGTCATTCGCAACGGTTCTAATGTTTACAATCATCATGGAAGATGCATAATCCAAGAGCAAAGGAAGTCTAGTTAACGGAAACTTACATGCTAACCTGCTCACCCCAGCGGGGCCTTGGTGGTGGTTGTTTGCAATGCCAGTTCGATTTTGATAGTGAGAAATCCCCGACGCGTATGGATTTATTCCACCTGGTCCGAGCTCCAAGCTATCAAGAAGTTCACCTCCGGGAAACTGCATCATCCGCCGAACCACGAGAACACTTCCAAACACCCCTCCTCACCCACCGCACGAGAGCCTCATCATCCTCCGTCAGCATTCACAATGTCCTTCCTCTTCGGCGGCGGGCGCCCGCAGCCCACATCGGCGGAGAAGATCGCAGCCGCAGAGATGGAGGTTGACATGGTATCAGACATGTTCAGTCGGTAAGACACCATGCCGCTTTCCATTGCTCCAAAGCACTCGGCCACCTGGGACCTTATCTATCATATCTTCAGCATCCTAACACGCCCACAGACTAGTCCGATCCTGCTCGAAGAAATGCATACCTCCCACCTACGCCGAAGGCGACCTCAATAAGGGCGAATCCGTCTGCCTTGACCGATGCGTGTCCAAGTTCTTCGAGGTCAACGTCAAGGTGTCAGAGAAGATGCAGGGAGATGCGCAGAACAGGGGTGGTGGAGGCGGTGGCATGTTTGGGATGTAAAGGGGGTCTGGTGAAGACAGGGAGACAGGACTGGTCTGGGAGGCATCATCGAGCGGGAATGGTGGTGGAGGATCAAGGGAGGAGTGTACGGACCGTTCAAGATGCGAGTTTGATCGAGGTCTAAGGCCTATCGAGGGCCGACCTGACTTTTCGGACAAGGACAACATCCGAAAAGGTTTGTCTCTGGGGAAGGATGTATCATATACTGGAGTATGGGTTCCGCATCTCTCGCCGCGCGGGCATCTGTACATTCTGGAACATCAACAGCTTCAATCCCGAAACTCGAGGGGTCACAAATCCCACATTGTGATCAGCTATCCCATACGGTGGGACACCCGTTGCTTGCACAGCACTATAATTTTCCTTGTTCGCCTTTTGCTCTATTGAAACATTGTTTGTGTTCGCATTTACAGTCCTTTCACAAGAGGCCCTAATCGAAGGTTGAAGTCTTAGGTCGCCGCAAGGTCATAAGGATTAGGCGAGCTTTCCAAAACTTACTTCGTAAGATCTTCCTACTCGAGATTTATGTGGCTAAACGATGTCCGGAGTCGTATGAGTGATATGCATGAGAACATGTAAATAAAGTGATCCCGATTGATCCTGTGCCTTTAGGCATTGTGTGATTCCAGTCTTGATAGGGGCACCGTTGATTTCGACCCCTTTCGCATTCGTCGTAGACACCTGGAGCAGTTCACGCTCTACTCAGTACTTGCCCGTCTATTGCAGAGGTTTCTTGGCTCGCACCGTCTCCTGCTCGTTGATGCTTGCTTTCCCCTCACCTAGTCGCCGGCCATGCGCACGATTGATGAAGTCCGTTGCTAGCACTGACGGTGGCTGCCACTATCACTCTCTCTACCATGGGTCCACCACGTCGCCGCCTTGCTCGACCAGGGCACGAGATGGGTATCTTCGATAGTCTAGTCAGCCGCATGCGCATAGCCGCTGGCCTCTTGCCGAAGTCCTGTCGTGCATAACCGGTCAATCTCGATCACTCTCCTGCCATTGGCCTCGCAGCCAGGCTGCCACAGTGTGCATGCAACGCCTGAAGGCGTCGACGCAGCCAAGGGCGAGGTGCAGCACAGGCTCGACCGGCGCACGCGTGTTAATCAGGGCATCCCCTCGAGCAAGGCCGCTCTATCGATTCGCTTCTGCCCACTGCAGTGTGACTGCTGTAGCGGGAGCGGAATGCAATGACCGTCACCTTGCCCGCCTGCGCAGCCGCTGCGATTGGTGATGGACTTCGGGATGGCTTGCAGTTGTCTCCATTAGCTCTTGCGTACCCTTACATCGCTCCATCCAATGATCCGCCCCCGCCCAGCCGCCCCAGCAGAACAACACCTAAGGCTATCCAGTCGACTGTCGTCTGCAAGCGCTCACCACCTTGCCGACGCCCTCATGCTAGCAATCGCAGCACGCCGTGCAGGAGCTGAGCCGAAAACAGACATGGTACTGCCATCTTTCCCGCCTTGGTCCGGCCGGTGAGGGAGGACAGCATGAAGGATAAGAAGGGCTTCACTGCCGCATCGTCGACTTCTTTCCTCAGCAAGCCTGCACAATTCAAGAGCTGTCTATTAGTTTTTTGTTCCGTTTCAGTTCTTTTTTTCCTCTCTAATCGTTCTACGGGCCTGGTGCTCTTCTTCTACAAACTAAAAAAATCCACATACCAATAGTCCCAATCAACCACCATCATTCTAATTCTTCGTCGCCGGTCGACATCACAAGCCTAATTACAGCCTCTTCTTGCTCATTACAAACTACAACAATCCCAAATTTTTCCAATAAACCAACACACATTTCAAAATGGCAGCGATCCAGCTTAACTTCACCCTCCGCACCTCCGCCAACGTCAAGACCGTCCACCTCCTCGGCTCCTGGGACAACTACAACGGCCAGCTCCCGCTCTCCAAGGATGCCGCTAAGGCTGGTGGCTGGAAGGGCACCTTCCGCTTCCAGGGCACCACGCTCCAGCAGGGCAAGCGCTACTGGTACTACGTATGTCCCCACTTCTGTCTCCGATTCTCCTCGCAACCCTGGCTGACCCTATCCACAGTACATCATCGACGGCTACCACGTCTCGCACGATCCCGCCCGCGAGTCCGTGACCGAGCCCACCACCGGCCGCAAGCTCAACACGCTCGACATCCCCGCCGCCAAGACCGCCCCGGCCGCCGCTGCTCCCGCCGCCGCCCCAGCTGCATCGAACCGGCACTCGCGCCGCGCCTCCGCCAACGTGCCCAAGGGCCGCTCCCTCTCCCCGTCCCAGATCAAGTCCCCTCGCCCCGTGAAGCCAAACGAGACCCGCCAGATCGTCGCCGGCGCCTACGAGCCCGCGACCGTCGAGGCGCTCACCAGCCGCTTCAGCAAGGCGACCATGGAGGACAGCGAGGACGACTCCGAGGACGACTCCGACGAGGACGACTCCGACAACGAGTCCGACGTCCCGTCGCTCACGAGCCGCAGCTCCCGCAGCTCCAACAGCTCTTCGCCATCCAGCGTCTCGAGCTCCAGCTCCTGCTGCACGTGCGAGCGCTACGGCATCACGCGCGCCGGCGACCGCGTCAAGCTCGACTGCGGCGGTGCTCGCTGTGGGTACTCTGACGACAGCGAGGAGTGCAGCTCCGAGGATGACGAGGGGTACCAGGCCCGCACGACCCGCCGCCAAGGCATCGTTGTGCGTCGCTAGATGAGGCGAGTAGATGAAAGCCCAGATATCGGTCGTCGACACCGATGCCTTTTTTTTCTTACCTCTCGAATTGGACCTTGGAGGGTCACTAATATCGCTACGCTCATTTGGTTTGTTGAAGAGGTGCTCCGAGCCCGTGGCGCGCTGTAGCTGGTCTGCAGTGCGTCGACGGAGGAAGAGCATCGTATCCTAATTGCTGCTACCGCGGCAGCCAAACTGGCAAATGCATCGCGCTCCCTGACAGGGAGGCCTGCGGATGCGGAGGAAGTGGAGAGCTGGGGATGGAAGTGGTGGATGAAGTGAGGCCTGGTGTGAGGCTTTCAGACGGTTGGGGAGAGAGTTGAACCGTCGCTGGCAATGTGGAGCACAAGCTGGGAACTGCGGCTTGGCCGGCTCTAGGTAGTTCTGTGGCATGTACGCTTGCTATCTCTCTGCAAGAAGCAGATCTTGCTGGCAGAGAGAAACTCAAATGCAAATGTTCATGCTCAAACACGTCGCCTATAGTCATATCTGATTCAATGCATACAAACGTGATAGTAGTCTGCTTGATGCTAAACGTTGCCCAAGCCTCCTAAGCATGCAACTCTGCTTGTTGCCCGAGTTAATGATGCCGCAGGTAGGAACTGGTGAATGCAAATAACAAATGCTCATTGGACAAAGCGGAGAAGAGATGAATCGAAACCGATAGCTCGAATTTGGAGGTTAAGCGGGAGGATAGGATAGCTAGATACGACATGCTTTAGAACAACAATAAGCGATATATCTATCAAAGTGGTACCGGAACGCTATCAATACAAGCACTGCATTGAAGAAGCGAGGTGCCGGTCTCCAGCCCTGCCAGCAGAGCGGGAAGGCCGACAGCATCTATGCCGCGATCCAAACCAACAAATGACGAAGATACAGAGAAATACAAACAAATGAATCGTGCAAAAACAGAAGCATAAACATGGAACAACTTGCTTTTGAGTACTCCAACAATAGAAGCGAACAGAGAGATGCGAAAGCCGCGCTAATACTGATCAATCAAATCCTGTAAACGGTCCCTTATTCGTGCTCAACATAACCTGGCGACGTCGGTTGAGTATTGTGTCGGAGGTAAGCAGGCAAGGTTGGGAGTTGAGAACGGCAGCGCCGCACCACTTCGGAGTGAGATGAGAGCGTTGCGTGTTATGGAATCACAAGAATGACCCGAGGCCGTGGAAATGGCCCGCCCGGATGTGTAGAGCTGCAGCGTCCGGCTAACAAGGCCTTGTAACTCAATAACGCGACTGTCCCAGCTGTAAATCCAGGCTGTCCTAGATAAGATGAATGCGGTGGGGCGCTGTGGTGGAGCGGAGTATTTGAGGCGTGCATCGCAGGTTCGATGCATTAAACGATAGTCGATCCCATCGACCTTTTTCTAAGAATTCGGTTCGTAGAGGCGCCATATTTTAAGACTATGACAACCTCTTGTGAGACCCGTCATCGCAAGTCCAATTCAGTCGCAGCGGCCGCTGTGATACCCCGAGTCTGCTAGCGGTCTACTACTGTCGTAGGGACATGGTGTGTATGTGCGTGTTGTGTGCGTTGAGCAGGCATAACCGACAAGTACGGTCCTCTCTTGCACCGTGTGGCCACGCTGTCCGTATGAGGAGCACGGGTCGACGGCGTGCTTGTAGTACAGGCAGCGGCAGGCGGCGTAGCGTTCGACAATTTGAATACACATGTGCGAATATGAAGATATGGGACCAGATTATCGTAGGCGACTAGGTAAAGTGTAGGAAGAATCGAAGCGCCGAAGTGAAGTAGTGAGTAGTGCTTTTGCGCCTAAATCGATGCTGAAGTAGATACAGAGAGAACTATGTGACGGATCAAATTCTAAGGCAGTTCTTTATCTGATGCGTGAGATGACGAGTAAAATGGAATGGGTCCTAGGGAAAGAGCAACAAGGCAATTTGTGCATGAGATCATGCGTGACTCTCAGGCAACTAAGGTACTTATCCATACACGAGGCCTAGCAGTAACTCTTAACGCGGGACTATCAGTCAAACTAGTTGTACGCCAGATCTCATTAGGAAAAAGGGCAGTTCGGACGATTGCTGTGTGAGAGATAACGTGTCCGGCCGCAGTGACGCAGCGGGATATAAGGCTCTCTAGGTCGCATGGCTGCGGCCTGTTGAGCAGGCCATACGCACCGCTTTCATCGGCCAAGACCGTCACTGCCTTAAACCAGAAATGACTGCTAGTAGATATCCGTAAAGGTTCATGGAGTGTGCCCTGACAAATAAGGCGTTGGAAGTTGGAGGGTTATCACTAGTCTCCAGAGAGCAAGAACCGAAATATCCGCCTGCGGAGTCGATGGCTTCTTCAAACATGAAACAGCCGGCATTGTGAACCTGTCGGTATGAGCTGCAAGGGAAGAAGTGTGCGAAGGCCATCTGTCGTTGGTCGGCACTGCCACTTAGACCTGAAGCCCTTATGTGAGAGCTATGCTGAGGTTGTATCTAGGGCGTGTTAGGCAACCGCTTTGGTAGCCTCCTTGGCACAAGAAGGCGCCATCGCAGAAGAGCTGAGAAGGAAGTGGTAAGTCGTGGTTCTATGCTTAGCACATACAATAGCATTTCTGGATGCTTGAAGAGAGCTCGGTCCGTTTGACGTCGGAAGAAAGTCTGTCTCGCTTGAACATGCCTGCCTGTCGCGTGGGTGTCTATTCTTGGACGTGGTTGTTTTTGATGATCTTGGGACGAACACGAGCCCGGCGGGCCGTTTACTGGTGCCGTCACTCATGGAACTCAGTCCGTTTGGACCCATGGATCTCTCAGAGTTTCGGGCACCTTAGCGTTCGGTGCACTACGCTATCAAACGCCATCACAGGCTGCTCCGCTACCAAGACGCTTGATACCTGCTTATCCAAGTCAAAAAGATCAATGCCAGTCCTTCTTAAGCCGTTCTAAGTTCTGCAACAGCGCTGTCCTAAATTCGTGCGTCACACTCGCTCATTGAGCACCTAAACATCTATGAAAACCATTTCATTGTAACCCTACGACTTTACAACTGCCCGAGAGAGGCCTTGAGGACCCCCATTCTCCACCGCTGCGTCCTTTCCCGGCGTGATAGGTGGTGTGATGATATTGCCACTGCGGCATGTTGTGGCGGCATAGATGCGAAGGATATGCTTGACATGGCCATCCTACTCCGAGGGTTGCTGTTGTGCATCGGGATCGACTGCTTGTCCTGGATCGAAACCAGCTTCCGGTAGAAATGATCGTTGCGGCGGACCGAAACGGGCTGAGCTTCTGTACCACCACCATTATGCGAAGCTGAGGGCGCGGACTTGATGGTTGGAACATTTGATGGTCCTAGTGCAGCGACATCGTTGGTGTAGGGTACGAGCTTGCTTTCGACAGCGGCAAGCCTCTTTTCTTGCTCCGCTTCCAGCATGCGCACAATCTGTCTTGACCTCCTCTCAGCGTCGGTCTTTCTGCGAGCTTCGTTCTGCTCTTCTCGAGCTTGCTTGTAGATCTCATGCTGGGCCAACTGCGGCACTAATTCAGCGCCATCATCTGCACCGGTATCTTTGCGGCTGCTGATGTGGTCAGACCCTTCGACAAGCGTTCCACCCGGCGATAGCCACATGCTCAGGTCTTCGGGCAAAGAAAAGGGAGTCGCTTGCGCTCTCAGTCGCGATGTCGCCTCGCTGTGGTTGCGTGCAGACGCGCTTAATGTGGCCGGTTTGGCGCTTGGAGCAACCTTGGAAGCATCAAGGGGGTCCTTAGCCAAAACTGTAGCCGGCGAAGGCGTCTTGTACTCGCCCGTGGCAGTTGTCAGATCAACCTCTTCTACAGGTGTTTTGTCGGGCGCTGGATGCACGCTCATATTTCCAGGCGGAAGAACTGGGCTCGCCCGCTGTGAAATTCCGGGCGCCCCTTCGCGACGAGGAATAGATGCGCTTGAGCCAGGCGACTCAGTGGTTCTATGTATGTCGGAAGGCTCGTGAGATCGCGCAGCGAACACAGTAGCAGGCGAAGTTTTCCGGTCCTCGTAGATGGCAATATAGTCGCCGACATCATGAGAGAGGCGGTGGTTGAACTCGTAGTTTTGAGCAGTGTCTTCGTAACTTGCAAGCGGTTTGGCAGTGACTTCTTGGCTGCGCGGGATAAGGACAGTCTCGTTGATCTCAGAGGTGTCAGCGCTGGTGGTAGTGCCCTGCACTTTATTGCCACTTCTTCTATGCTTCTTTCCTGCCCGATGTTTCTTCTTCTTCTTCTTCAGAGATAGCGGGATCGCAACACCGCCGTCTTCGCTGTCGGAGGTTACGACTGATGCGTTGTCTTCGGCAGCGCGAGGGTCGACCACGTGACGTGGAAACAGCGCGTCAAGAGGACGCGGCAAGATCCTGACGGTTCCGAATGTCGACATGGGCTTTTTGCTTTTCTTACGCGGTTCAGATGTGATGGGGAAGAACTTCTTCGCGTCGAAGGAGGGAAGTAATGGATGCGTGCCTATGCGGAAACTAAAGCTGAGGGTGGTGTTCGACGGTTCTATGTTGGAACAGCTGTTCTGGAAGGACAGCGAAGAGGGAATGTACAGTGCAGAAAGCTGACGGTGTTTGATATGGGTTGAAGTCTTGTGAAAGCCAAGCGAGACACAAGGGCATTCTCGATAATGTGAAGTGAATCAAACCACTGCAAAGCAAGGTCGCGTTTGCGCACGGTCATTATGCATTCACCACCTTCAAGGCTTCATGTGGACCTTCCCGCGTGTGGAATCAGAGTAATTCTTGACTGTGCTTCTCATACTGTCAATGCTTGGATCCCGCAAGATATAGACCTAGTAAACCAAAACGCCTCGCTATGCAAAACGTACTCAAAAGACCCGCCGTATTTTGCCCCATATTATTCACGGAAGCGTCTAAACTTTGGTAGTCCTGCGCGGTTTTGACGGTAGTGACCACGGCTCATCGCACACAACCTGCGACCATACGTTAGAGGTAAGAACACGGCAGATTGGACGGCGCAACGTACCTCGCCCTCACTGTATGCCCAAAAGTACACCCCCATGCCAATTGTATAGTATATCGCTGGGTTCGTCGACTGGTACATCAACGCAGCGGCCAGCGCTCCCAACGGGAATATAATTAGGCGAGCTTCTATCGACCGGTGGATCGCGGAGCCCGCAATCTGCTTCAGCGGCCACTCCCATGCAAATGCGAAGAGGCCGAAGAGCAGGTTGACAGTCTGGAGGATGGGTACCGGCTTGACGGCGCCGTCGAGGTTTTTGGTGAGGAAGTCCCAAAAGATCTTCGGCCAGAAGAAGCCTTCAAGAGCTGCGGCAATCTGGTCTGCGGAGATGTTAGCGGAGCTGGAAAGGTTTGCGTTGTAGGTACTTACAAGCTGCTGCCGCCAGCATGATCAGGCGCGCCCAGTGGTTCTTGATGAGCTTTCCCATGGTGGAGATGCCGTAGAGAGCTCAGTTGACCGTGCCAGCGGAAAAGTGCCCTTTGTGCTCTGTGAAACGACAGAATGCTCTCGCACAGCAAGACTAGTTATTACCGGAGGATATGGCAGACATGTAGAGATCACTCTATGAGGGACCCTAGAGATCTTATCTGGGGGTAGACCTGCCCCAGTTGGTGGCGGCCATGCCACGAAGGTTCCGGCGCATAACGCAGACGTCGGGTGCGCCAGCTCGAGTCGACAAGTGCGGCAAGCATGCTGGGCTTGAGTTCATGCAGGACGTCGCATGTGTGGCTGTTGGTGCCAGTCTTGGGCGCATCTCGGGATGGGGAAGAGCTTAGCGGGACGTGCTTCTCCACGCACGGCAGGCCCAAGACTTAAGCGCCGACGCTCAGAGCAGCAAATCGGTCGCAAGAGCATCCCTGGCGTGCCATTCTTAGCCACCCTTAGCTCCTGGTACCTGTTGAGCTAATGTCTGTCACACCGGGGAAGGACCCGTGGTACGCGAGGTGATTGGCGACAGTCTCAAAATAAACGCCCACACTATCAACCACAAGCACTGTGTTCTAGATGCCGCGCTGGCCGACCTGGCCGCCTGTCCGGTCACGGAGAAATCAACTGGTCCATCTATCGTGAATTGGTTAAATCATCTTTCTTCTCTAGACTACTCTCGCTCTTCTCACCGCTTCATGACATCAGTTGCTTGCTGCAATCGTTTGTTTCCTTCCGCGAGTCAGGACAAGGTGTCTATATAATGGTATCAGACGGTATCTTGGAAAATCTAGTATTGCAGCTACCCAAATACGTGAGGATGGCGCCTTGAAAAGACAGAGCCTGCTTCGTGTAGGCGTTCGGCTTCTGGCCCCTTAGCATGCGGTCTTTATCACTGTCACTGTGATAGTTTGATCATTCTGGCAGCCAAATATCCCATGAAGTCCGCACGCTATTGAAGCCGAGTGACGAGGGCGATTTCTTCCGTTGTTGATATTGGTCGCGCTCGTCACGAGTGTGACCAAGCGGACAAGAGTATCGAAGTATTCATAGCGCCAGCGCGTCCAGGACTGCCCGCATTCGCTCGAATGCGCACCAGGGAAAGCCCCGCCGCCCCGGTTGAGGATGGCTGGTCAGGGACATCTGCACGGTCACCGCTTCCCTCTCTCCCGCAGCCCACTCAAAGGGCCGCCGGTGAGCCAAGGCGGTAGGCCAGCCCTATTTGGGCACTGGCCTGTGGATAAAGCTCCGCTTCTTGCAGATGCATGCGGGAAGAGAGCACATGGATCTGACTCGCGGAGCCCTGAGCGACTGTTGGTGACATCTCTTCGATCACTGCCGCGACCTCGACTCTCAGAATCCCTCGGCTTTTGTTCCTCACATAATCATACAACAAGGCTGTCGCTGCAGGTACTTAGCCTTACCCACGCGCTCATCAAAATCTGGAATCCGCTTCGCCGGGACTTGTGCTACCAGACGTTTCACATCAGAGTACACCCCTGTGTGTCGGAACTCCATCTATTCATACCTCCGCAAACTCCAGCCTTCGACCCCAACGCTGCCTCGCCGCATATCGCCTCCAAGACTACACCGCAACGCTTCAGATACCGAGGTTAGATACAGACACAGTAACGTAGCTGCGGCTTCTCGGCATTACCAACCCACCACACCGTCAGGCTTCCACCAAGGGCCCTAACCGCTCCGCATCGTCTCGGTTGGACTTCTTGAAGTTACGTCTTGAGTGCGCGCATAAAGTCAAGGGCTGAAACGTTGAAAAGAGGACGTAGCGTAGAGATATATCCGTCGCAAGCTCCAGTGGGCTTCGGTGGCGATCTTACAACAACCGTCAAGAAACCAAAAATGGTGAAGAGAGGTTCCATACACATCTGAGACGGCTGTGCGACATGCCGCATTGCAACACACCCGAGAACACAAAGTATCATATACTCAGCCTACCAACCAGCGCGATCGTGAACGCATGATACTGGCATCCTGATCTCTCACGACCATCTCTCGTCGTCAGGAACACACATTAGACTGTTGCAGTCAGTTTCACCAGCAACAACTGTTTGAGCCTCCCACTCTTCGGGTTCTATCCAACCGGTTCCATCCACCGTTTCAGGCATCAGCACTGTCTGGTGCAGTCTTGACGATTTCGATATACTGCAGAGTCGAGTTCTTCGCTCGCTCATTCCTCTCTCGCAGACGACCACTCCTTTCTCGATATCTGGCTGGCCAGCATAGTCTCCCAGTTTACATTCGCTTGCCGTGCAGGCTTACTGATAAATTTCACGCGCTCTACGATTTTCTTGGTTCATATAAATAATCGTGCTATTCTCTGAGGCACTCGTTAAGATCACAAAAACGGTCTGCCTGTCGGAATACTTGGGCTAAGCCTTCTGCTCGTATCGCGTCTACTGAGCCTGTTCTTTCTTCAGAGCAACAGCAAAGGATAAAACATCACAATGGGCGCAGCGAGAAGTTGGCGTGCGCACTTCACAGTCAGAAAATGGATTTTCTACCTTCTTTTCCATGGATTGCATGTTGGCCTGTTCGTATTCGGATGGTAAGTCAAAGCAAGCCTGTTGTAACCCCCCTACGGAAACTGACATGAATTCCAGGTGGAAGCAAGCATCTGACTTACGCCTGGCGCCGTTGAACACGCTCAAGTTCTCAGTCTGGTTCTCACGCGGTGCTGGTCTGTGTCTCTCAGTTGACACGCTTCTTATCCTACTGCCCATGTGTAGAACGATATTACGATGGGTACGGCCAAAAATCAGGTGGCTACCGCTAGATGAGTCGAAGTGGTTCCATCGCCAGGTGGCATACTCCATGCTAATCTACACGGTTGTCCATACTGCGAGCCACTACGTCAAGTAAGACCCCCCCGTTCTGGACATGTCCTGTTGTAGCTGACAGCCGCAGTTTCTTCAACGTCGAGAAGTCTCAAGTCCGCAAAGAGACAGCCGTCCAAATTCATTACACACAGGCCGGCGGAGTCACTGGTCACGTCATGCTTCTCTGCATGCTACTCATGTTCACAACCGCGCATCATAAGATACGGCAGCAGTCATTTGAGACTTTCTGGTACACGCACCATCTCTTCATCCCATTCATGTTGGCCATGTACACCCATGCAACAGGATGCTTCGTGCGTGACAGCGTACTCCCACACTCTCCGTTTGCCAAGAGCTTCTGGGATCACTGCATTGGCTATGAGGGGTGGAGGTGGGAGTTAGTTGGCGGCGGACTGTACTTGTTTGAACGAGTTTACCGAGAGATTCGCGCTCGCAGGGAGACTGAGATCATCAAAGTCGTCCGTCATCCATACGGTGAGTAATCAGCAACATTTGACGTTCGCTAGGCCGGCAACTAACATTTGTCTAGATGCGGTCGAGATCCAGTTCCGTAAGCCGTCCATGAAGTACAAAGCCGGCCAATGGCTCTTCCTCAACTGCCCGGCCGTCTCGACCCACCAATGGCACCCTTTCACCATCACCTCCTGTCCCTTCGACCCTTACATCAGCGTCCACGTTCGGCAAGTCGGTGACTTCACCCGCGCGCTCGCCGACGCGCTTGGCGCTGGCCAATCGCAAGCCAAGCTCTACGACGAGCTCGACCCCATGGGCATGTACGAAGTAGCCCTCCAGCACGGGCAGGAAATGCCCAAGCTACGCATCGACGGGCCATACGGCGCACCCGCCGAAGACGTGTTCGAAAACGAGATTGCCGTCCTCATTGGCACCGGCATTGGCGTTACGCCTTGGGCCTCAATCCTCAAGAATATCTGGCACATGCGGCTTTCGCCCAACCCGCCGAAGAGGCTGCGCAGGGTGGAGTTCATCTGGGTGTGCAAGGATACTACGTCCTTTGAGTGGTTCCAAGCCCTGCTCTCGTCGCTGGAGCAGCAATCACTAGGCGCGCCCGGTGCCGATGGCGCCGACTTTCTCCGCATCCACACGTACCTGACGCAGCGGATGGACGTCAATACCGCGAACAACATCGTGCTGAACAGTGTCGGCACTGACAAAGATCCCCTAACGGAGCTGAGGAGCAGAACCAACTTCGGCAGGCCAGACTTCAACAAGCTGTTGTGCGGGATGCGGGACGGCATCATGAACAGGACCTACATGAGCGGTCTAGAGAGCAGCTTGAAGACGGATGTCGGTGTGTATTTTTGCGGACCGAGCGGCGCAGCAAGGGATATCAAGAAGGCGTGCAAGGCGGCAACGTCGCAGGAAGTGAACTTCAAGTTCTGGAAGGAGCATTTCTGAGCGCTGCCGGCTGTTACGCATATGCTGTTTTGGCGATTTGTGACCGCCTCTGTACAGTACATTTTGTTTTTAGCATGTTGTCTTTGAGCGCATTTGATACCACTAGCCAGACCTAACGACTTTGCTTTTCCTATTCTATAGGTTCCGTCACGTGCTCTCGTGACTTCGCGTCTCGCGTGCGAGCTGGTGCCCGCGCCGTCACCTTGTTGGCGATGCCCATGCAGCAGATCTTCTCCCGGCCTGCAAACCAGGGCAACGCGCGCCCTTCGAATGCAAAGATGACACGAGCGAATCCCCGCACGCCAATATATATTAATATGGCCTCCATCGCCGTGTCATCCCGTTCTTCGAAGTCTCCACCACTCTCACTGACACTACCTTTACACTAACCCCAATCGCAACCATGCATCCCTCCCTCCCACCAGACCCCTTAACCCTCACAGGCGGCTGCTTCTGCTCCGCAATCCGCTACACCATCTCCATCCCCGCCCTCGCTGACCGCCCGCCCGCGATCCCCGATCCAGTTGCCCCTTCCCCAGACGGCAAAGGGACGCAATCCGCACCCACGCAGCTCCCGATCATCGACCTGGACCATTGCGAGTCCTGCCGGCGCGCGTGTGGCAGCCTCTTCCAGACCTGGATAATCCTCCCGCTCGACTGGGTCTCATTCAGCCTTGTGAAGCGAGAATCCGGCCAGGGGGTTCAGGGCCCGCTGGCCAACCGCCATGGCGGTGAGGGCGGCGAGGACGAGGCCTCCAACCTGCTCAAGCCCGACACCGCCTCCGTCGGAGTCCCAAATGACGAGCTACGGTCCCAAACCTACCTCGGCACCTACTGCTCGCGCCCAAACCGCAACAGAACCTTCTGCGCCCGCTGCGGCACCGGTGTCGTGTTCTTCTATGATGGCGAGAGGCCGCCCGAGCATTCGGGGCCGAGGAGCATAGATATTGCGCTCGGCACGCTGGATAAGGCGAGTTTTGAGACGGAGGGGCTGAGGCCGGATAGGCATTCGTGGTGGACAGATGGGGTCAGGTGGGTGCAGGGGTTGGTGAGGGAGGGAGATGGGAGCGTGGTGGAGGGAGGGTTGGTTAGGCATCCGAAGGGGGCTTATCAGGAGGCTGTGGTGGAGTAGAGGCGTCTTCTGCTGTGGTTTTGTGATTGCTGCTGGTGTCTCTTACGCTTCAAGAGCAGAGAGCGATCTCAGAGCGCTAGGATTGGTAAGGTCCTGTAGAGGCTTTGAGCGGTAAAGTATCTTATGCTATATGGAAAGATATATTGGACGCCTGATTGGACACCAAAGGTCTTAGTAAGTGGATAGAGAATGATAGTTTGACTTAGTCCAAAACACTTCTAGCTAAGACAAACATTCTCGAGTGCAGTTGCTAATGATGCGTTTGCGAACAATGTCACACCCCATGCACGGCGATTCACCTACACTTACCGTCAATACAGCCGTGGGAGGCTTCAGGCCGCTTAGGCATAAATCGGGTAGCTAAATCTCAGACGCTGGAGAGCTTAAATATTCTGATGATTAAGGGCGCTGTTATGACCGCTCACATTTCCTCTCCTACAGCTCGCGATGTGATATAGTTCGCAAGTCGGTGGTCATCGAGGTACTTTGCTCACGATTACCAGAGGTTGTCACGTGCGAGAGCCGCAATGATTACGAATCCCAAATGAACGAGAAAGCTGCTCGTAGAATGGATGGAACACTGAAGAGATAGCGTTTGCATGCAAGGACTGTTTGCGCTGGCTGTGACCACTACAATCACGATTTGGCCAGCCAAAACTTGAGCGCTCTCTCTCTCTTCATGAACCTGTTGAAGCCGCATGCTCTTGGAACCTTGCTTCACCTCACAGACATCAGTATCTG
This sequence comes from Coniosporium apollinis CBS 100218, assembly GCF_000281105.1. NCBI lineage: Eukaryota > Fungi > Ascomycota > Dothideomycetes > Coniosporium > Coniosporium apollinis. The sequence continues at coordinate 19,660 of NW_006913343.1, read as the reverse complement.
CACGCAGCACGATGTCATCTTAAACAGAAACCTGCTGCCTAGCATTCAAACGGGCGAAACCATTGCTACAGCAACACCTTGCCTGACGCGCTTCCAAAAGACCGTGGCTTCAGTTCCGCCTCAAAACATCTTCACGAATCACGCGACACTAAACACAAAGCAACAAACATTCCGTCACACACTGGTCAGTCAAGGTTTATCCTAAACTGAAGCATAAGTTGAATTTAGCGTGATCTCATTCTCTTTAGGAGACCTTAGTGTTCACTTTGCTAGCTCTCTCCACATCACTGTTTATTACAACTCTTCTTCACTCTATCAACCTTAACGACCGACTGCTCCTTAAAGTACGCGCTACGGCACTAGCACTAAAGCTTTCTGACACCAACGGACGTGGACATCTGGGCTGAGCTGGCAGAGATCCGCCGCCAGCAGCATCATTTCGACGACCAGTCGCGTCCCACGTCCTAGCAGAACTCAACAGTAGTGCTAGCTAAGTAGACGCGTCACAGCGTGTTCGCCGCAGCAATGGTCAAGCAGTTCTCACTTTCTAATCCAGCGTATAAGAAGGCTTATGATGAAGCCGTCGCCCAGTGCAAAGAACTCAATGCAAAGAAGCGGGCTGAGAAAGCTGCAGCAGAGAAAGCACAAGCTCCCGACAAGATGCCGCCTCCTCCGGAACCTATAGCTCGCGCCGAGCGAGAGACTTCACCCCCAGACTCAGTACTTGGAGACGACGTACCGTCGTCCCCCGTTGTGGCTAAGACATCATTAAAGCGCACCAAAGAGCCTTCGGACGACTTGACCTCACCCACGCTGTCAAGTAGAGTAACATCTCCAGAAGCCAGTTCGCCGCCCGCTTCAACAGTTCTGGGTCTACCGAGAATTCGCAAGCGCTCTAAGAAAACGCAAGACTCAAATGCGAATGCCGCGAGCGCAAGCCCTGAGCCAGCTGCACCCTCATATGCGGGCTGGCAGATTGAACGCGACCCACCAGCATGGTACAATTCCTTCACGCGTTCTCAACTCTCAAGTGCAACCATAGATCGTGACATCCTCGTCAAGCTTCAACGGCTCAAGGACCTAATCAGAGACTTCAAAGAGTCGAGGGGCAACGATAACGCCCTCCTCGTCCAGATTCGTCAGGAGCTCCACGAGGCGGAAGTACGATATAAAGTCACCGACCTTCTCGTACGCAAGTCCCGGTTGCTGTTCCTAGATGAAGGGCTTCCTGTGCTCTTCTTCTCCGAATCTGTCACTCTTGTGCCTTGGGACGTCCGCGCAGATGCCGAGGAGCTCTACAACAAGTGGGCGCTGCGCGACTTCGACAACGACGTGATGCGTGGCATCGACATGACACACCCCAAGGCCAAATCCGGTCAGCGCAACGCCGACAGGATCATGAAGGACTATCCCCGCATCCGCGCCAATTTCTACGGCAATGGCCATCTGATCAATGGCCAGTGGTGGCCCACACAGCTGTGTACCGTCCGAGACGGAGCGCACGGCGCTGCCCAAGGAGGGATATACGGTACAGAGGGCGGCGGAGCTTTCTCTGTGGTCCTCTCAGGTGGCAATCACTACGGTGATAGGGACGAGGGTGACGAGGTTTGGTATGCCGGGACTGATGGAGCCGACGGCAAAGCCACCGCAAACACATCATACATGCTTGCGAGTGTCGGACCACGCGGTACGAAGGAGCCTGTGCGTGTTTTGAGAAGCCACAACCTGCCGCAGTCGAACAGATTCAGACCACAACGCGGCTTTCGATACGACGGCCTGTACGATGTGGTCGACTCGCAGTGCACGGATGTCGAGAAGCAGATCTACAGGTTCCACCTTGTGAGGAGGCAGGGACAGGCGCCGATTAGGTATCAAGGTGTGGAGGCTCGTCCAACGCCGGAGGAGATAGAGGCGTACGACAAGATCAGATCGGCGTTGGCGGGCTTGGGTTTCTGAGGGAAGGGTTGCTCACTGGGTGTATGGCTTGTGCCCGAGACTACAGATTTCGAGCGCCGCATGGAGCGAACTTCGACAGTGCGATGTGGCTGAGCATGGTGCCGCGGTCGCTGATGATGGCAGCGGAGGATCACATTGTGGATTTCACGGTATTTTGGCGGTGGAACAGGATTTCTAGCCCAAGTCGTTCGACCACTTGGCTTTCTGCTTTTTGCCTGGATGAGCAACTTTGTACGCGGCAGGGAATACCACTTGACTTTCTGAAGATTTGGATTGATCCGGGAGGACATGGGAGGCCGAGCTGAGCACCCAGCTTCTAGATACACCTACTGGGCCGCGCTCAGCCACTAGCACCACCTACGAACATGAGCACATCAAAAGTTATGCATCTTCATTCCATATCTGTTTTCGGATAAGTGGTGTCATGAAGTTGATATAGAATGAGCACCGATATCTAATTCGTGCGCGGATGCTTCTCCCCTCTTCATTTAACCATTAGATACGACTAGATAGAACTGTGCTGTAACTATCAAGCCGCCGGAAGCAACATGATACGTGACTTGTTGTAGCACTAACGCGTCCAATTAGCAGCAGCAGCGGTTTCAAGCCCTAACCGACCTACCTGGAAACCCCATGTGCCTCGTTCAGGTGCAATCTGAGCTGCGCTCAAGCAAGAACGTCTCTACGATGAAACGAATTATAGGACGGCGAGCTCGGCGTTCTCTTTTAGCAATCATCTTGCCCTGTAGTTATCTCAGCGTGAGCCACCATTCAGCACTTAGCGCGTAGCGGTGTCAAGCCTTCCTCCAATCTATGAGTTGGATGTGATCGATGAATATCGGGCCTTATCCGATCCACCGCTGTCCTTCCTTGTCCCATCCGATGACCGTGAGATCGATGTTCATAGTCTTGAGCATCATGTCCATCGTGAAAGCCTAGAAGATTCAGTCAGCCTCTCGACGCACCAAACGCCGTAACAAGCACGCCGTATGCATCCAAAAAGACTCTCAGCGAGCCATAAACTCACATCGTCATCCGCACCCCCAGCCTCTTCAACCTGGTCCTCCTGCTCTTCCTTCTCCAACTCCGTCCGCTCATCTACCATCTCCTCCCTCCTCCTCTTCCTCTCAACTCTCGCCTCCTCTCTCGCCGCCCTAGCCTCGACATCCACCCCATCCTCCCCCTCATCCTCATCATCATCCTCGTCCTCATCTCCCTCTCCCTTTCCCGCCTGACCCTCCTCCACCCACGCCCTCATCCTCTCCCGCCCCTCCCGCTCCCGTTCCCTCCACGCGCCCACCCCACCCATCCGATTAACCCGATCCTTGCTACGCCCAAAGACCTCCTCTGCCGCCGCACGGCTCGCCTCCTTCCACTTCTGGATCAAGGTCTCGAGCTCGTTGTCACGGCCTGAGGATTCAATGCGTAGGGCTTGGGTGAGCGTGTCGACGTCTTGGCGGACGGCGTGGATGCGGCGGTCGAGGGTGCGGGTCGTGGCTGTGAGAGCTGTGAGGTGAGCGGTTTGGGAAGGCGTGAGTGAATCCGCCGAGAGAGGTGTTGGCGGAAGTCGCATTGGAGGTCGGCGAGATGTGGCCGGTTGCGTTTGCGGTTGAGGAGAGCCCCCGGGCGAGGCTGGGTGTTGAAGTCTGGCAGCTACGGTTGCTTCTGAGGGCTTGTTTTCAGCTGAGCTGAGCGATGCGGGCGTAGGAGCTGCCGATATGCCATTTACGACCGCTGGGTTGGATGTCGGCTTCAGTGGTGTGCGAAAGGGTGATTTGAAGGGCTTGTGGAGTGCGTCATTGAGGCGGCGGCGCTTGGGAGCTGGTGTAGCGGTGGTCATGCTGCGAAACTGACGATGCCTAGACCATCATCAGGAGGTATAGGAGGATGAAGGGGGCATCGAGTGCTGGTGTTCAGCGGCAGATTTTCTATTGTCATTTGCGAGGTTTCGATCAGAGCCGTGGTCAGACGCGTTTGTACCACGATATCACGTGCACAAAAGTAGCTCGTAAATTAAGAAGAGACATCCATCTTGGTGCGACAGTTGATTTGCCCTAACAGTGACTACTATGGGGGAATACAAATGCCCAGGCTTATTCCTCATCCCCTTAGTCAGGGGTACTGCTCATAGTCGTACTTGCATAGCTTCCTAGTTCTGCTCACATTTATGCAGTATGCTGATGTATATTGATACCTGCTTTGAACATAGACCACGAGGCCGAGATGATCTGCATAGTGTCAGGAAATTTTTCCGCAACTCTCGCAACCATCACCGAATCCTTGGACCATCATCCGACTGAGCCGCGGATTGGGACTCAGCTTGATCAGCGGACAAATCAAAGCACCCTGACTTGGCGCCCTTTACCGCTTTCACCCCCTTCATCGCCTCTTCATACTGATGACTTTCAAACTCCCAAGGCAATGGCTCGGTCTCGCACTGCTCACAGCACTTCTTCACAAGAGTACGCATAGACGAATACGCGAAGGCTCGCTCTGCCCTCGTATCTGTGCCAAAGAGGATCTCACAGCCCGCGGGGACATTCTCAATAAACGCCGAAAGCACTGGCGTCCAGCACTCGATGGGACACGTAGTGGTAAGAGCAATGTCGATAACACAGACGCGGAGGTTCTGCAACTTCTTCATGGCCTAGATTTTACCGAAGTTGATATTGTCGACCAAGCACTCGTCTTGCCAGTAAACGCTGCTTTTAAGTAGGATGAAGATGTGTCGGAGGTTCCCTAGGATGTGTGGTGGTAGACGGGTCTCCTGTCTACCTACTGAGATGAGGATCGTGTAGTCTGGCAGGAGAAATATATTCCTGTGACGTTGTCCGGGCCGGTCAGAGCGTATTTATGAATGAGAAGGCCGAGTTCCGCTGGAAGGTTAAGAAACCGCGACATCTTCTTTCAATCCCCAGCTGAGACCAAAAGAGAGAGCGATGTGACTGTAAGCCAAACGTCTGTATTGTGGTCGTTGGTCCTCACTTCAGAGACAAAAGTCAATGCCGTGCAGTTGATTAACCTTAGGTGCACGTGAGCAGACACTCTTTCTCATGTGATCACGTGATACTTTGTGATCCCTTCGGTGCATCAAGCTGTAAAGACTCGGCTTTATTGTCTTCGTTTACTCAGGACGGAGCTCCTCTCGCCCTGTCATCAACACTTCCTCGATCTTTCGCATATTCAGCCAAGGGGTGGTGTCCAAACTGACTTCTATTTCCCATCTGCACGCCGCTCTGCTGAATCTTCCGTGCATAATGCATAGTCTCCTCTCTCCACTGCTCCCTCGAGATCTCACCTTCCAGCATATCCGCCAAGGTCATCGCATCGAATGCCGCTTGACTGGAAATATGTCAGCCGTTGGAATCATTAGAAAACTTGTGAGAGTAAAGCACTCACGAAGTCGAAGCCGCAGTATGCGGCCTAAACCCCGCCAACGCATCTCCAACCAGTATAACCCTCCCGTCACAGAACTCATTCTTCTGACAGATCACATCCGTGATGACCTGCACAAACGGCTTCTCCGTCTTCTGCACCAGTTCCGCAAACTGCGGCGGCAGCTGTTCTTTCGCCCTGTCTTTCAGCTGCGCCCATACCTTCTCCTGCATCTTCCCCGGCGGCAGTGTAATGCTATGCCGCGCTCCCTCCTTATCCGTCATCAGCTCTTCAAACTCCAGGGAGTGCTCTGGGAAGTTGATATACCAGACCCAATTGACGAGGCGCTTCTCCGGCTCCAGCGCACCGTTAATGCCGGGGATGAGATACGCGAGGATCTGAATCCCCTCGTCATGGAAGAACGTGAAGCGTTCCTGAAACACCCCGCGAGCCGCGTCGGACGCCAGGTCCTCAGGCACCGTGCCCCGCAGCGCGACGTAGCCGGCGAGGGTGCGCTGCACGGATGGTTCGAGGATCTTGCGGACGGTGGAAGAGGGGCCGTCGGCGCCGATGAGGAGGTCGGCGCGCATGTTGCTCGTCGTCCCGTCCTTCGTCGTGAACTGGACCTCGACCCCATCGCCCAGGTCCTTGAAGCCGGTGACCTTGTGGCCGTGCAGGTGCTGCGTGGTGCCGTCGTCAGGTTGGGAAGCGGGAACGTCGCAGTAGTCGCTCTTAACCTCATCATAGTTTGCTCGCAGGACGTAGTACACGAGGTCCCAGCTGGTCATATGCTGGGGCCTGTCGTCGCGGTGGATGACGCGCCCTTCTTTGTTCAGGTACATGCGTGCGCGGGAGCGGACGGCGATGGGGCGCTGGCAGCGGTCATACTTCTCGAAGAAGGCGAGCAGGTCGCCGCCTGCGACGATGCCGGCGCCTTGGTTGTGGAGAAGGGGCGTCGGGTTGCGCTCGAGGATGGTGGTGTTGTGTCCGATTTGCTTGAGGGCTATGCCGCAGAAAAGGCCGCCTAAAGACCCACCGGCCTATTTCGTACGAAGAGATGTTAAGATTACGGGCATAAGAGCGACCAGTGGATGACTACGAGATGTGTGACTGTCGAGACTTGAAACTTTCTTATACCAAGAAGCCTGAGCTGGTGGTGGCAAGCAACGACTCCTCCATAGTCGTTCTGTACAGGACTCATAGCAGATAGCAACCTGTCTGAGTTGAAGAAGTAAATGCGTAGAATAAAAGTTACAGCTTACGATGACGACATTGAGAGGTTTTGATTTGCCGATGACATTCATGATGTTCGATTGGACCTTTGATCGGCGAAATACTAAACAAGCTGACAGAGATAAACTGCAACTTAAATTAGATACCTTGAAAGAGTTTGGAGCCAGAGAAGTTGTATCTAACAGGCTTTGGATACTTAAATCCTTAAGGTATATACGTTTTACCGGATAGATACGGGAAGCTCGACTTAGCTCGCAACTAGAGTATTGTATCTTATGTGGTGCCAGGACACAATTCACCTGGACCAAGCTAAAAGCTCGGCTAACCAAGCGCTAATGCAAGAATCCTTGCAGTTGGTCAGCCAAGCTCGGTTTGAAGCTCCGTTAGTCAGCTCACCGCTTAGTTGGTCATCCAAGCTTCTTATCGATAAGAAACTATATCTTAAATATATTTATTGTATAGTAAATGTTATATATTACGAACATGTTTATAATACAATTTAAATAATTAGAATTAGTAGTTAGTAGTTAGTATTTAGTGGTTAGAGCTAGTAGTTAGGATTGGCTGTAAGCGAAGAAGTATAGGGAGTCTACCTTTAATTAATTACGTTCCACTCACGTCTTCAGAGTATATAAAAGTTATAGTAGTGATGTGAGGCTTTAAAGATAGCAAGGTGAGGTTTAATTTAGTTAGGTGAGTTTAGAGTTGGTCAGCCGAGCTTTTAGCGTGGTCCAGGTGAATTGTAGTCTCATGTGGCGCGCGTGATATGACAGATACGCATAGGCCGCACAGTTTCTACATGTGTCTGGTCCTGTAGGTGTTGTAGTCTGTTCATAACCTGAATTTGGCTTTGCGGTACGATTCCTCTACAAACGCACGGGCCACGGGTATGTTCCACCACGTGATACCTGAATTGCCTCTGAGCGATATCTTGAGGGTCTTCATGAGGGTTCGGTTGACAAGTACTAGCCATCTGTCAATTTGCACATCTATCTAACCCTACCTCTCGGGTCTGTACAGCCAATCCCTCTCCCCAAAGAAGACCTCAAAGTCCACGCCTCCGAACACGCCCACAGCAGCAAAGATGTCGCACTCTCCCTCCAAGCCAATCGTGCCACCCTCAATCCGCTCATCAAGCTGTTCATGAAGGTCCCATCCGCCGACATCCTTGCCATTCCTCGTGAAGAAGACCTCAATATCCAGCGTTGGCGCTCCCTGCTGGCTATAACCCGGCGGCTTGCTCGGAACCCCGAATCTCATACCAATCCCCACGGTCTCGCCGGGCTGGAACGCGGAGGTGAAATCGATGCCACCGAACGTGTCGTTGACATATCTTCTACCGTCGTCACCGTGAACAGCTAAACTACCGCGCTGCCAGCCAGGCATACGCCACGTCGGATACGGCGGCGCTGCAAATCCGATGGCAATGCCTGCGTCTGCTTCCTCGAAAGAGCGGCTGCGGGACTCACGGCCGATGCCCAGGACTTTGAGCTCGAAATAGATCGTCTTGGGCCTTCTGCTGTTTAAGGAATTGTCGTGCAGTGCAGAATAGACAGGCAGCATTGTGAGAACACACGAGTCCCGGCAATTGGCGTGCGTACGGCCTTTCCAGTGGCCAGGCGTCCGTTGAGGCAACAGATCGCCAATGAAACCTCGTTCAGGCGGCCTCATCAGGTTAAGCTGTCCGTTCTGTATTGCGGCATACTGGGCTGGGGTAAGCGGCCGGGGCGCCCATAGCGGGTTGGCTTTGCACCAGGCGTATGCCCTGTCTCCGTCTTCTAGGGAGGCATTGGCGGTTGGCGAGGAGTCGTAGCTGAGGGTGGGTGGAGGCGGGAGTAGTGCTGTGTCGGGGATCACGGTCCAGTCATGGTAGGGAGGAGGTTGTTCTTGTTGCTGGTTTTGCTTAGACGGAGGCGGGCCCTGTGGTGGTGCATAAGCGTTATACCCTGGCGGCGGGCCGGGTGGTGGCTTGTAGTCCATACTGGTACGTCCTTGGTAGCGCAATCGAGATCTATGAAGGAGTTAGCCACATCTACATCGGTGGTCTAGTAATGCACTCACGGTCTCACAGCGGATTGGTCCGGCAAGAAGGAGATGTGAGGGCCTCCCTGGTTCCGAGAAGTGGTACGAGGGGGCACCTCAAGCCTTGCTGGTACCGGCTTTGCAGGATGGGCGTGATGGACAGCGTCCTGAGAATACGAGAAGGTGAAATTGTTCCTTTCGCCCCGGGTTTAGCTAAAGAAGACTTCTTGAGTCTACAATTCTCAGACAGACCAGTGGTAGTAGTAGTTGGAGGTCTTTAGGCAGGGTAGGAAACAGAGGCAGTGCATGAGGTCTGCTAAATACGGGTTGTGCAAGGTACACTGTTGTAAAACTGGTTTTGAATAAAAGTGTGTCTAGGACGAAGTATTTGATATGGATTATCGGGGAATTTACATTGCAAGTTTGCTGCACGGTGGTGGGAGCAAATGCCCCGCGTCAAGCCGTCATCGTCCCTGCAACTAGTACCGAAGTGCCTGCAGCTCGCCGGGAGCTTGGGCCTTTCACGCGCTTCCAGCTCACCACCACGCCCGAGTCCATCCCCGCGTCTCGCAGCCATGTCTCCTTCGCCCGCTTCACCATGGATGCGCCTTCCGCACAGCTGCACCAAGACCTACGAGATGCCGTGACCCGCGAGCTATTACAGCGACGGCCGCTACTCCACCACCTCAACGCCGACACTTCTTGGCTCTTGCAACTACCGCGTCCTGCAGCGGCAGCGAAGCGGGGAGGGCGCGTATACTACAATATCCTCATTGACCCATGGCTCGCCGGCGGCCAATCCGATGTCGCGAAATGGTTTTCACAGCAGTGGCACGCTATGGAGAGCAAGGTCAAGTCCATAGCGGAGGTTGAAGAGCTGGCACGGGAGATTGAGATACTGGCAGAGGGTCTGCGACTAGGCACAGGGAGAGAAAAGAGCGTGTTTGGAAGCGATGTAGACATCAAAACGTTCATCGATGCGGTCGCCATATCGCACGAATTTACGGATCACTGCCATAAGGAGACACTGCTCGACATCGACACAGATGTCCCTGTCTTTGCGACCAACGTAGGCTTGCTCCCAATGCCTACGCCTCCGCATACGGCCATGTAGCTGATTGGCGGCGTCTCAGAAAGCAGCTACTCTAATAAAGAGCTGGGTTCACTTCCGCGACGTTCAAGATATCCCGCCTTTCACCCCCTCCAACCCAGACTGGCGGAGCACCTCTTTACCCCCTTTGCCAGAATGGCTCAGCATCTCCCGTCTACAAGCCGAAGGCGATGCTTTCTACTATCACTCCGCCCTACTCATAGCCTTCAACGTTCCGAACGACACTCCCGCCAGCCAAGCCAGCGCCAACGGCACTTCAGGACGAAGAACAAGTCACAAACTCCTACTTCCCGGTCACATCCACTCCTCCGATTCCAGCAGCGCAGACGCCGCCGAATGCGTCATCTACACTCCTCACGGCATTTCGGCTGCCGCTCTCACGCCTGTTTCTGTCGCGCAGCCGCCACTTTCTACGCTAGCATTCTTGCACGGGCTGCATGACGTGTCTATCTCCGGCTCCCAGCAACTAAATCTGGGTGCACACAATGGACTCGAGGCGCAGCGAAAATTGAATGCGCGGTATTGGGTCGGGACGCACGATGAAATCAAGAAAGGTGGTGGCTTGATAAGCTGGTTTCTGAGGCGGAAGGTGATCAGCGTGAGGGAAGCATTGCTAGAGGAAAATAGGAAGGCGAGGATAATGACGGCGGAGAGAGGTGGGGTGGCCGGCCAAAGCGGTAGAGAATCGGAGACAAAAGACGCGCTGGCTAATGTGCGGTTCGACAACCTGGGTAACGGTGAAAGTAGAGTGCTAGTATGAGTGTTGAGATACCGACGCGAGACTGCACGTGATCGACGCGTGCGGTGATGCGTCGACCGTCGTTCCCCCATCGTTCCATGGTTTACTATGTTGAGATGTGTCCTGATAGTACTTCCCCGAATTCTCCTTCCTTCACAGTCACAGGTTTGTGGGTCCGCATGGCACAATCAGTAAAATTCGCTTGAGAAGGCCACCAAGCGATGTGCGCACGCTAGTACACTGCGTGTAGCGAGTGTGATATGTGCGACGCAACGTGCGACACAGTTTACGACCTGTAGATGGCAGCGTGGACGATGCTTCACGAACCAGATGCAGCTACATATGAGTCCGAGGTCATATAAGAACATCTCACAAACAAGCTACGATTGCCTCTTGTCCTGCTCCTTCATCACTGCGTCTTTCCATAGTCGTGGTTTTAAATCTGAGGGTGACCCGCAGCCGGCTATAAGAAAGTCTTCGTGACGGGAGGTAAGTATTCTATACGAGTCGAAAGCGGGTACAAAACTTATGCGGCATCAAGATTCGATCCAGTGATATGCTCGCTTCTCATCACCTTTCTCTTTTCATTTTCGCGGTCGTGAAGTCCTGCGTGGTTCGAAATTGAAAAACCGGGGGAGATCCACCCATCACCACCGAGTCAGAATCCGATTCTCTAAACAGCCTCCTCGCCTCCTTCCCATCTTCGCCAAAGTCGCAAGGCGCTATCGACGCCGACTCCACCTGCGCGATCTGCATCATGCCATTCGACGCCTCCCACCCAGCCGTCCAAACCGCGTGCGGCCATGTCTTTGGCAAGGTGTGCATGATCTCTTGGCTCCAAACCCGCAGCAGCAAATCGGGCGGCGTCAAGCGCGGCAACTCCTGTTCGATGTGCCGCCACGTCCTCTTCTCCACCACCGAGGACGGCAAAATAATCACCGAGGCCGATGGCTTACCTACGGAGCCGCAGCCGCAGTCGTCTGAGCCCATGATGACGCCGCCATCGCCGCGCTCATGGCAGATGCGCATCTCCGCCTCGACGCAGCCGCCGCCAGGTTCAAGCGGTACTGGAACCTCCGAGACGCCCATATTGACCTCGAGAAGCTTTTCACCGCCATCAGCGACATCACGCTCTACCAGGGCGTGGTGCTGCGTGGTGCTGCGTGGCGCCCGCCGCGCGCAGTACCCAGACGCGGAGTTCCTGGGTACCAGGTGAGAGGAGGCGCAGCTGTTCCGTAACGCGCTGCTGTGGGCTGTGCAAGAGCATTTCACGGGCGTGACGGAGGGAGCTTTCCGGGAGGATCTTCACGTACTGACTCACTACCTCCGCAAGGCGGAGTTCAGAGCATGTATGATTCTGGCGAGCCGCTGCCGAAGTGGGACGCGTGGATGAGCGAGACTTACATTGACTGAACGCTCGCGCGTGTCCTTGGCCAGTCGATCCATTTTTTTTTATCGGGGAGGATTGAAGGGGCTTTTGTTGTCTGGCGTCTCTCGTGCATTCATGCGCTCGTGGCGTTACTGGCGTTCGGCGTTCTGTGTTGCTGCTTTGTGAGGTTTAGTAACCATCAGAATGTATAGCTAACAAACCGTGATTGTCGTTCTCTATTAGAAAACAACCATCGTGAAAGGCTTCCAGGCCCTCGTGTCACAGAAGTTCGATCACGAATATAAAATCGCGAATATAAACTGGCATGTTATCGTAACTGACCGTTAACCAGCTGGAAAGCTTGCGCGGCATCAGCAACAAGCTCATCAGCCAAGCCAGCTTCACTCACTGACCTTAAAACCACGGCCGCTTCTTCGCCTAGCTACACATAGATGATAATATCACCGCCATCTCCAAGCGTCAAGCCCTCGTAGATCCGCAACCAACGCCCGGTCTAGAGCCAGATGCAGACTTCGCCTTCCGTGCGAACGTGGCTACCGGGTCCCCAGGATGATACTCGGCCAAGAAACAACGTCAAGAATACAGAATCGGCGCGGGACCATGCTAGTTCGTCGTTGGATATATGTCATACATTCGACAATGGTGTAACGAATAAGACTTCACTGGACACCTGCGCTCATGGAAGGTACAGTAAGCGATCAGTTCCTAATTCAATCAGATGCCGTGCACCCGGTACGGACTAAGGAACCACCGAGTAGTTGAGGGCGTGGAGATTGGCTTGGTGTGGTGCAACGAGTGGGTAAAGAATCCATAGAAATGGGGGAGGAGGTATGGCGCCTAGTGGAAGCATCTTAGGCCAGCCATGAATGCCACTCGCTCGATCATACGGACTTCACCGTCCGCAGTAGAGATCACCAGCGATGAAGCTAGCGCTTGAAACTCTTGTCGAGGATCGCACGAGAATGCCACGCTTGCTCAAAGCCTTTGCAAACGGTATCCGATCCGCACTAGAGGAATGCGCTTTTTCGATTGGTCTTAGTAAGCACATCACTCGGGCTATCACCAAAGGTTAGTGTCAGGCCGAAGAGGTTTCCAGGGCACAATGGCAAGATAACTTACCCGGACAGCGCCCCTACGCCTTCTCATCTCCTCCACCCTTCTTCTATCTTTTTCAAATCCTTTCCTCAACTCCGCCTCCCGCTCTTTCCGTTTTTCTCTCGTCTGGAACCTGTAGAAATCATCTTTGACCGCATTCTTCTGCCTCTCTTTCAGCTTCTCAGCAACCGCTTGCGTCTCTTCTAGGCGAGCCGGCCCAACTCGTCCACCGCGGGTCACCGTAACAAAGCCTTCTTCGTCGGGTAAGTTGCGTTGCTTTGCTTGTGCGCGGGAGCGAGCGGTTTCCAGGGCGTGGTATGCGGCCATGTAGTTGTTGACACGGCTCTGCAAGGTCGGTTTAGGGGGATAGCGGAGGGTGTGATGAGTGAGATATCCTGAGTCGATGTCAGTCTACAGCTGTTGGTGTTGGCTACCAAGGGACGGCCTTACGCCTCTCGCCTAGTCCGGCCTCAGATATCCACTGAACTCCCTTCTGGGTCTTCGCCGCTTTTTTGCAATGTTTCAGCGCCGACTCCGCGCTCGCCCTGTCGACAAATATGACCACAGCACTGCTTCCACTTTTGAGTACCTCCTGATCCCATATACCGGGCAGCTCCAACTCCTGGGGCACATCCTCCGCATTGCGCTTCCTTTTTCTGCCCGGCTTCAAAACCACTACTGTCCCACTTGCTACGTTGTCTAGCAACGGAATGCTCCCGCCTTTCTTCGATCGCAGCCCATCGAACTCCACACTTTCAACTTTAGCCCCGCCGAGTTGTTCTCCAAACAGCTTCCGTAGAGACCCCTCCGTCGCATCTATAGGGAGGTTTGCCACAAAAAGCGAGCGTGGTGTGTCTGCGTCCTCCATCCGCGGCGCATGCTGTCGAACGTAGAGATAGTGGGATGTCTCATGGGGGTAGGCGGCGATAGCGGGCACACGGAGGGGTAGGATGGTGTAAGGGCCCGTCTTTAGAGGTATCGAAGGCATTGCAGTATGTTTCGAAGGGGTGCCAGTTCTTGCGTCGTGTTGCGCTCTCCCTGACGTTCAAGACATCTTTGATGAAGCTGTCGGGAACTTTTTTTGGCTTCAGGACCGAAGTTCAGCCGTTTCCACACCTCACCTCGCGGCATCGCGGGGCATCGGCTACTAATTGTGTCTCGCTTGTGAGTCGAATATATGTACAGAGAACAGTTGCGGCACCTCCAAGCGAAACCGTGTAAGTTCGTCAGTTCTCATACTACATTTATATCTGGGTTTGGCTTAAGCTCTTGCATTGTATTATGCATATCCATCACGAGCCAGTTGCAAACTATATAACCGTGTCTTACCTGGCGTGAAGCCATAGATGAACTGTGCGTGCTGTTGGATAACTCGACTTGCAGAACCGGCGCGTTTTGCCAGTGTGATGGGCTGGCGCTGATGAAAAGACCTGCCGAAGGAGTCTTATCCGATACGGTTTTTACATACAATCAGAGCCGTCAAAGAGCAACCTCCACCCAACTGTCACAACGTCGGGACGGTCAATGGAGTCAACAGCTCTTCGGTCGGAGTTGGCAACTATGGCCAACTGTTACGAGACTGTAGCAGGTTTCGTACGGGTCACACTAATGAAGTGTGAAGAGCCCAGAGGTGTCTTTGATAGCAATACCAATTTAATGAATTGACTATGCTTTAGGCTTGCATCGCCACATTACAGAACCCGTGTAGCATATTTGACTCGGAGCGCCAATAAAATCAGTGAGAACAAGGCGCTGCAATATCAAGTCTCTTACGAGAGGACTCGTGGACTCTCAATAGAACGTGATTTTCCGAAGTACTATGTGCAGTGGCTCTAGACTCTTACAGTTCATAGGGCTCCATGCTCGCCTGCCTACCTCGAGACAGGAGAGGGAAAGGACCGACGATCGTTTAATAAACTTTCGGTAGATGTTGGTGGATTTCATCCTAAGCAGCCATTGGAGGCGACGAAGAAAGCTGCCAGGCTCTGATCGGAAGAGCCCATTGAGGCATCCAATCTCTGGGACAACGTAGCCGCCAGATGGCGGTTGCAGCTGCAAGACACAACCTGCATAGCTGCAAGTTAGACGAAACTGCAGATTTGATCCGAAGCTTTGTGTTGGTAGACCGTTGTACTAGATTCAACCCTACAGCCAGCACTAGCCCTGATGGAGCTCGAGCAGCAGCTAAAAGTGTCAATGCGGCTTACCCGCAGTATCCCTGCTCCTGGTGCTCGGGTATGGATCGCATGGTGAGGATTGCCTCACAACGTTGCAGGAATTGAGGACCGGTATTGTTGGAAGACCAGACTACCTCGCATCCAGGTTCAGTCACAAGAAGTAAGGGAGAGCACTCAACGAATACCAGCGGCCGTCGTTCAAGACCACATGTAAGAACAGGCTCGTCCTACAGTGCCCCAATACCTAGATCCGCACCTCACGATGATCTCGAGCCGCTTCCAACAGGCATGAGCCTTCAGTCAGCAATCTGTTGCCGCCATTCGACATTTTGGCTGTCCAAGACAAACTGTCGTGCCGTGTGTCTAGGCTGGGCAGCCTCTGATGGCACTCACCGGCGACAGTACGCGGGGTGGTGAATTCGGACTCCAGTTGCGGCACGCGCTAGACGCAGACCGCGCGGAAGTCGTTTAACGATGGTCGTACGACTATCAAACAAGTGTGGAATAAGACAATGGCTCACAGCGCGCCACGTGCTGTAACAACCAGGCGTGGATGCAACCCTGCGGCGTGGTCGGCATCTCTGGCGCCTCTCTTAACAAGTTTGATGACAATAAACGATCCTTTTCAGCGGGTGAGCATGCCGGCCACAGGAAATGTGACCGTATGCAGCTCTTAGTGCGGACCAGCCATGCACGGTGCAGTTGAAACGGCTGCCTTGGGGGCGAAGGATCTGGGTCCCAGCTTGATGTTCGTTCCGTCCACGAGAGGTCATGGCACCCGGCGGAGATTGGCTTTCAACGTCCAACTGCACTTCCCCAATCCCTAGGACGGAGGAGGAGAAACGCCTCCAAGGTTGAACTTCCCAAGTGTGGTTGTCCAGCTCCAGCGGGTTGGGCTCCCCCTGCTCTGGCTTGATCCGAGCCGGAAGGGAGATGGGCAGGAAAGGGAAGTTGATCAGACGAAGGAATAGCTTAATTGCTCCACGGCGCTTAGTTGAAGTGCTCCCATTAGCCAGAATCGCCAAGACGAGACGGACGAACGCCTCGACTGATCAAACGTACCGGCCTGCGCACCCCTGTTAGCCTTAACGCACTCAACACCCCTCGACCGAGTCATGGTCAAACATGAACGCTATCTTATTTCACCACTGTCTTCTATCATATGGAGACGATGGCTGCTACAATCCGTCGCAAGTGGTGAGGAGAAGAGTGACCGGGCGACCCTCTATCCTGGCACCTTTCGGAGCAGACCTTGGTCGCTCAGAGTAAGCAGCGGAACATTCAGCTCAGCAACGCCGAGTCGCATAAGTAAGTGTCTCAGAGGCTTCTGTCCCTTCCGTTCTTACATCTTGTGGAACCCGGTGGTCCTCTCTCCAATGCTGCAAGAGCACGAACGCCTATAGCACCCGGTCATCCTCCTCATCCTACGCGTGTGGCACTGGTTCATGCGACCCGGCTCGGAGGCTCATCAAACGGAGGCAGACTACAACGGCCAGCGCACGGCCTAGCAGACCTGAGGCATCGCTTCTCTACATCCAAATAGCGGCACGGCGACCCCATCATACCCAAGCCGCACCGGCGAGAGCATGGCAACGGCGACGCAACTCATGCCTTCACCAGGGCTCAAGTCAGCTTTCTCGCCATACACGGACTCACCTAGCTCGCCGGCCCCGTTTCAAATGGCTTTCTCGTCAAAAAGGTGAGAGGACCCTAGCTGGCTCCTGGTAGAGGCGACGCTGATAGCATCGACCAAAGGTCATCGGGCGCAAACGCGTCAGACACGCTTCATCCGCCTCCTAGTCCTTATCCGCAACACGTAGATCCCTCTCCCGTTGATTCGAATGGCACAATGATCGAAGAAGAAGCACAGGAAGGCGAAGGTGTTCAGGAGCAAGACGGAATAGAACTGAGGTCACCTGGCGACACCGAAATGTCCAGTCCAAAAAGCCAAACAAGTCAGGATATGGTGCGTACGATTCGGGTCGTGAACACACTGTTTACTACGAGAGCATATACTGAGGCGTCAAGATACTTCAGCTCGCTAAGATAGATACATCGATGTCGCCGCGGCCACGATCAAATTCCGATGACGCGCCGCAGTCCGTCATTCACGCCCCATCGGGCTTCCAGGAATTTGTGAGCATGTTGCGGCACAGCTCACGTGGCGCCTGCTAAGTGCTACAGGACGCGAAGAGAATCCCCCCACTAAGAAAGGTCTCACCACCTTCTTCGACAGAGAAGTCTGAGAATCCGGTGGTTTCTCCTACAACTCCCGAATCGATACCCATGCCTGATGACAAAGTTTGTGTTCGGTGTCTGCAAAGATCGAAAAGTCATGCTAACGCGTCTACAGCGAATGTCTGCACAATACACCTCACCTATCAACACCGCAGTGCCCTTATCTGGTAAGCCGATGGATCGAGGCACTCCGCGAGCCCAAACGCGGCAGGAAGCTGAGGAAGAGTGGAAGCGACGCAGCAGACTTAGCAAAAGCTTAGAAGGTAATCAGGCCTTGCTCTTGTCATCTGTACTCACCTGACCATGATTTCCAGATATCGCTGAAACCGAGGACCCTGAGTCAAAGCCTGATTCTCCGACTACGGAGCCCGAAGACGATGCAACCATCGAGACCATGGACCAAGCAATGCAGAATCTAAGCCATGCGGAAGAAGATGTCAAAGCTCTTAAGACCGCCTTGAGCGAATGTTGGACCCTTTGTAACACTTTAGCCGGCCTCAGCTCTGTGCATCGGGAGAGGATGTTCAATTATCATGGAGCAGGCGAAGTCCAGGAGCAAGCTTGGAGAAGCTGCTGGAAGCTTTGCCAGAAGCTTTATGAAAGCCGTGACGAAGACCACGCTTCCCAAGTACGACCTACGCTGGAGCTCTGCCGGGACTTTTGCCAAGCTCTTTTTGAAGCTCGACAACGAGGAGATGAGGCGTCTGACTCAGTTTTGCGGGTGAGCTTCGAGCTCAACAACCATCTGTACAACACACATGATAGAACCTTGCCGGAACCTTTTCGGGAAAGGACGCTAGACTTCTATCTGACCTTGTGCCATAGATTGATGAAGCAGAGGACGTCCTTGCCTGATGAGACGGACGCTCTCCTTCGTGCCTGCTGGTCGCTCGCAGAGATGCTCTTTAGTCTGCGGCAAAATAATCGGGACGGCAAACCTGCTGATGAAGAACTCCTTGGCTCTGCCGTTCAAGCCTGTTGGGAGCTTTGCGATCTATTCCGTGAAGGATGGACTCAGGTCCGGCCCGAGAGAGGCACACCGCGGCCGAGTCAAACTTCGTTCTCTTCAGCGGCTTCCTTCAGCAGCATAGCGCGCTCTGATCGCTCATCCTCGGTAGATGATAGTTACCGCAGCGCCAAGTCGCAGCCTCCGGAAACGCCTACGACTATCTTTGACGATCTCGCAGAGATGTCACCCGAAGAACCCAACGTTCCGAACATCCTAGTACTTGGTCCGGAAACAGGTACTACTCGGACACATAACCGATGGTCTTCCTCCGCATCAACTCTGTCCACCTATTCTGATGCCTCGCAACGAACCTCGTCTACGGCGACTGCCGGTCGTGAAGACCCGCATCTCTCGCGACTGAAGACTCTTATCGTCAAAGCCGCAATGAACTATGGATACGCGCGGAATACACACCAAACCTTACCGGGCTTCGTCAAAGCTCTTCCATCGAACTCCTTCGGCACTTCACCTTGGCAGATGAAGCTGCTGGAGGATTATCGGAAGCTCGTACTGGCAGATTCGACACTCAGGACCAACTTTCCTTCGAGACGCGTTACTGCCGCAGAAGTGGCTAGAGCCGTCCAGTGGATGTGCAGAAGCGAGCAGTTCATGTGGCTAAGAGATCTCTTCCGGCTGGTGTTTGGCTTCTTGCCTGAAGATGCCGCTTCCAGGCAGAACCTCACCATCCAAACTTGATGAACGCATATCCTTCCTGTGGACGTCCAACGGGTTTTACTTTACTCGATTTCATCATACCCATTCTCCGAATGGACAAAATTCTTTTCGCTTTCATTCCGCATTCTCGATGTTGTTGACTGAGGACACTATTGGATGGGGGGTACTTTTACGTTCTGCTTTATACCCCTAACGCTCGCTTCATATGCGCTTTGTATTCAGCTTCAGGTCATGGCTAGCTCACCACCGCGATGAGACATAAAATGTCACGATTTCACGACACTTTCCTCATTACAGCTAATCTCTAAACGCTTCGTCCTTTTCTTAGTTATGAAAGTTACGATGGGCGGCTAAGTACTTCTCTGTGTATATTACCACATACATCGGATGGCAGCATAATAGAAGTTTTCCATCTCGTTTACTCTACGTCATCGGTTTCATCACTAATGTGCCGATCGTCCGCTTGTAGGTGCAAGATCGTGGCTCAATAGGATACTATGGAGTCTATGGATATCGGGACGTCAACATTGCTACGAATCTCCCACAAGACGCCCCACCTCTGCTGAGCTCAAGCCGCAGGAAGCAGTTCTTCCAGTTGTTGGGGATGTTGCCCAAGGCCGTCCGCGAGATTACATGGATG
>NW_006913342.1:0-49012 GCF_000281105.1 Coniosporium apollinis CBS 100218 | reverse complement strand
TAATAGAAAGGCACCCTTAAAATAATATCCTAAGATATATTCTTTACTACTAAGAATAGAGCATCGACAGTCACTCTACTAACCTAAATAGGCGTATTAGTAATAATTCTAAGAAACTCTACCTTTTTATTATTTACTATAACTAGCTGATAACTACGTATATACTTAGAAAGACTATTAATAATAAGACTAGCCTTTTTAGTACATCTCTCTTTTATAAGGTTAATTTCGGCTCCAGTGTCTAAAAGAGCTATTAAGAATACTATATCTTAGTAATCTCCTATAAAGATAGAAATAAGAGAATACTTATAGTAGTACTTTTATTACTCTTAGTAGACTTCTTACTCTATAAGTCTCTTTATAGTAAAGAACTAGATATAGCTAATATAGAATACTCCTCTTAAAGCTTTCTACTTATTAGTAGACCGCGTAAGCTTCTCTTTAAGATTCTTAATTTTATTTTTAGAGACTACTCTTATTAAGAGTTTTTAGACCTTAGGTATTCCTATAAGTAGTTAACTAAAAGGAAGTGCAATCTTTTACTTTATAATTAGCTCTACTATTTCCTCTAGAAGCTAGTTATTAGTTAATAGACTCTATACTTTAATAACCTTTACTTACTCTATCTTAGTATCCTTCTTTCAAGTTATAGGCTTAGCTATAAGCGTCTTTACTATAGTTATATTGTTTATTAGCTTAACTTCTTATATTCGTAGCTCTAGTTCTACTATTTAAGAAGTCTACCAATTTAGTAGTAGCTATAATAGTAAGATAGTAGTTTTGTTATAAGAAAAGTATTCTCTATCATATATTCCTTGTATAACTATAAGCTTCGGTCTAGATTTAGTAACCCTTATATTACTATTAATCATAGTAGGGCGGTTATTAAACTCTTAGCTATAAGCTTCTTATATACCTCTATAGTATCTCCCTTAACATCTAATGCTTTCTTAAGTGGCTGTGTTAACGTCCTATTTAGACTCTATAAAGTAGGCTCTATATGTAACAAGGTGCTATTAATTGATAATAAGAAGTTACTATAGTAGTTAGAGTCCTAATTAAGAAGGTAGAGAATAGTGCTAAGATATAGTTAATAAGGTGAGGATTAATATTATTTAGTGAGATTAGATTAAGTTATAAAGAATACTAGATTCTTATTTAAGTTAAGCACATTGTTCTAATAAATAAGAATGATATCTCCTATATACTATAGATTAGGGTAAGTACCTCTATACCTTACTCTATCTACTCTACCTATTCTACTAGTCTTAGCGTGCTCTACTATAGATTAAGTAGAGTATACTAAGATTTATAAAGCGCCTCACGTGTTCCCCTATACTAGCTAGTATATAATTAGTCCGCTAGTCCTTATTCATAACACTATACTTACTATTAATAAGTTCTTTCTTCTAGTACTCTAGTAACTCTAGGCGAATCTCTTCTTTATTACTCTCTAAATTATTCTTACTAGATTTTAAAAGAGTAATTAAAGAAGCTAATTGTAACGAGGTGCTATCACAAGATAACAAAGGTTACTGTGATGATTGGGGTCCTGATCAAGGAGATAGGGAACAGTGCCAAGATATAGTCAACAAGGTGAGGATTGATATCACGTAGTGAGATCGGATCAGTTACAAAGAATGCTGGATTCTTATTTGAGTTGAGCACACCGTTCTAATGAACGAGAACGGTGTCTCCTATATACTGCCTGGTGCCCTCGGTGGCTAGCAGTGGCTAGCAGTGCTAGCACTGCTATCCTCTGCTAGCATTGCTATCCATCCCTGATCACGTGGTCCTCCCTGCTAGCACTGGCTAGCAGTCACGTGGTGGCTAGCCGGTGCTAGCCACTGTTCGGCCTCATGCCGGTGTCGCCGGTCTTGTCCTATGAGGTCGTAATACTAATATCTTTATACCTTTTATTATAAAGTACTATTCTAGCGCCTCTAGCTTATTTTCTCTTAGTAAATAGATTAGCTATCTAGGACTCTTATAGGTGCCTTTAATAACCTAGTTTTCTTTTATATAGTAGTATTCTTTCTTAATTATTTCTAATAGTTACTTATATTTAAGAAAGAAGTTGTACTATTTTCTATAACCCCCCTAGTAGTAAAATAAATTTAAAGGTTACTAGCCTATAGGGAGTACTTCTAAATCCTAATTAGTATAAGAAGTATTATTTCTAAATATATACTAGTTCTAGGAAGGAGGCTGACTAGTATAATTTATAGGTTAAGAATAGAAGGCTTTTACCTTTTCTTAAAAGGCTGCAAACTGCTACTTATTATAATATATATTTCTATACTAAGGCATTTATATTATTAAGCTACTAATACCTACCTAGTTAAGATCTATAGTAGTAAACTACTATACTAGATTATTAATCTTACTCTTATAAATAGGTAGGGGCGTCTTCTAAGCTATAGAGACTACTAGTATTACTAGCTAAGTAGTCTATAAAAGAGTACAACCTTAGCTTAATATCTCTACTATTATTAGAAGAAACATTGGAGCTTTAGGAAATAAAATATTCTTAACCTTTATAGTTTTTACGTCCTAAGCCCTATTAATTAAATGCTTAAGAGTATCTAGTAAATTAACTACTCCTAATTATTTAAACACCTAGAAGGACTTCTTAATAAGAATTAACTTATTAATCTCCTCCATCAACTACTTAAACTAGAAGGATACTAGGTTATAAGTTATAAACTTATACCACTTAAAGAGAGTTTCCTAAGTCTTAATAGGTAACTTCTAAAGGAACTAAGTATATTATAAGTATTAACTAAGCACTCTATTATCGACTTATTTCTAGGATATAATAATATACTTATAGGTAAAGACTTTAAGGTTAGTAACCTTAGTTTTATATTTAAAAAGCTAGTTAATAAAGAAAAGTTAGGTCTTAATACGCTATATAGAGTTGTTATTGTAAAACTCTAGCTTAATATACTCTTTAAGTTTAGCCTAATTCTTATTCTTCCACTTCTCTATTTCTTTAATAGTAGCTTATAGCTATTTAGTATAGAAGTCTAGAAGCCTAAAAGCTTACTTTTTATTAGTAAGATAGCGGTCTCTTATAGTAGCCTTATACTAATAAAGTCAGTAAGTAGTATTAATACTATTAAATAAAGGAAGTTCTAAGAAACCTACTATAGGTATTAATATCTTTAGGGCTATTAGACGAGATTTAAAATAAGAAATAAGCTAATCTATAGTACTCCTATATTAGAGGGGGACTCTATAGAAGGGGCTCTACTTATAGGAATAGCTATAGGCTTTAGAGCTTCTCTAGAAGAGAGTGTAGATAGAGGAGTATTCTTATTATTACTACTTAATAAGCTAGTAGTACCTCTAGCTATATAGACTTAGGCGGTACTAAGTCTAAGAAATAAAAGAGATATTTTAGAGGTTAAAGAATATATTAAATTAAAAGTCTTAATAAGAGTAAATAGAAATCCTTTAAAAGCAAGTAGTATAATAGTAAATAGGACCTAAAAGCTTTCTATAAGAATATAGCGCTAATTTCTTATAAGAGAAGAGTCCTATAAATACTCGCTAGCTATTTTATAGTAATCTCTATAGCTCTACTTCTATTTACTACTTCCTAGATTTTAGAGATATCTTCTCCTAATTAGAGTTTTATTCTAGCTAGAATATAACCCTATTCTTCTATAAAGGCGGCTCTAAACTATCTAGAACTCCCTTATAGCTATACTTAAAATAAATAAATAATAATCTTACTAAAAGGGTAGCTTCTAGCTTTTTCTACTAGATACTATTTTTCTAAACGCGTGTTCTATTATTCTAAACTATCTATAATCTTTATAGCTATATAAGCTTTTTTTAGACCTCTATTTAGTAATTATATCCGAGTTTATATTTTAATATTAGTTACTCTAATCTAAACTAAATCTTTTTAAGGTTAATTTAATGCTTATATTATAATACTAAGTTAAGAGAGTTCTCTCTCTAACTATAGTCTTAGCGTGTTAATACTCTATACCTAGTAGAGCCCTTAGAGTCCCTAATATTATTATAATACTAAGTTAAGAGAGTCCTCTTCCTAAATATTATCCTACTTATTAATACTCTATATCTAGTAGAGTCCTTAATATTAGTAGTTCTTTACTATTATACACCTATAGCCGATATACTATTCTTAATATAAATCCTAATTCTTATAATAGCTTTTAACTATAAATTGTATACTTATATATTATCTTATAAATCCTCTAGTATAGTTACTAATATATTATAAGTAAGGGGTTTAAGTATAGTACTTAGGTA
Source organism: Coniosporium apollinis CBS 100218 (assembly GCF_000281105.1). Classification (NCBI taxonomy): domain Eukaryota; kingdom Fungi; phylum Ascomycota; class Dothideomycetes; genus Coniosporium; species Coniosporium apollinis. The sequence continues at coordinate 44,725 of NW_006913342.1, read as the reverse complement.
AGTAGATTGTGCATGTCTATAAAGGTGAGATATTAAGGTAGAACTATTAAGGTAGTAATAGAACCACGGTAATAGATTATATAAGGCTAGATAATATATAGAACAAGTGTGGTATTACTTAATACTATTATATAATAGGTAATCCTACTCTAAAGAACCTTAAACCTCCGCACGCGCATTCTATACTAGTCTCTATATAATAAACCTCCTGCACCACCACACTACTTAAAGAAATAAAGTATAATAAATAGTTATAGTTAAGTATCTCTATAGCGCTATTACTAGTATAGTCTATATTATTAGTATATAAATAAGAGAGCTATATCTAGTAGTCTTTTAGAGCTATATTTAATACACTTAATCTTTTCTAAGATCTAGTATATACAAGTATTAGTTAATATAAAGTAATTTAGACCTTAGATAAATATTAACCTATAGTAATTACTATTTCTATTACCTAGTAATACACCCACCCTACTTAAAGAAACACTTCTACTAGTCTCTTAACGCAGTTTTAGAGTATATATACGAAAATTATGGTAAATAAGTTAAAAACCTTAGTAGTCTTAGTTGATATCTATAAGCGTGTATAGAAAGGGCTTAAAAAATACTAGTACCACGCACTTATAAACTACTATATAGTATAGTAACTATTAATAGTCTTCTTAATATAATATCCGCCCTATTTGAGGTAGATAGCAATAATATAATTATACTAATAAAATATAAAGCACTATTATTCTATTAATAATAGCGTCTGCGAAAACAATCTCTTTTTTTTATAGAGATAAGAGAAAAGGTAGATAAGCTAGTAGCATCTCTAAAAAAGTTAAATTCTATGTAATTAGATGTAGGTTCTTATATATTCCTTAGTTATACTAGGGTAGTAGTTACATCTTCTTATATATATAGTTTAGTAGACGCAACTACTAGTATACTATTTATTTATAAACTAGGCGGAGTACGTGTAAGTATAGTAGCTCCTCTTAATTAACGTAAGTAAACGTGATATTAATTACTTCTACTAGAATAAAAGGCTAGAATCTATATAGTAAGACTATAGCTTTAAGAGCGCGGCTTTCTAGAGGTATAAGCTATACAGTTTACTAGGTAGGGTTATAGATAAAGAATAGTTTAAGAAATATTGTAAACTACTATCTTTAATTAAGAGATAACTAGTATAGCTGTGCAAGTTCTAGTTTAAAGATATTATAAGAATAGTTACTTTTCTAATTAGTTATAGTTTTTTGTATATAGTCTTATCTATACTCTAGTCCGCGAGTATAATAATAGTAATTCCTAACTATATAATAAAATACATACTAGAGATTAGTAGTACCAAACACAAAAGTAACTACTTAAAAATAAAATAGTTATTCCTATAATAATCGCATCCAATAAGACGGAACTCACCTGAATATATAGTAATAAGTTAGTATAGCTAGTAGTAATTAGGAATCTTAATAGATAGACTAGGTGAAAAACCTTAAGACTAGCTATAGTACTACTAGGGCTTATTCTAATTCCCTCTAAAAAATCGCTATAGAAGCTAAAGACTAAGGTTTACTATAGAAGCTTAGAGTCAATACTATAGTACAAGTATATCTTAACTAAATAAATACTAGTTTATTCTCTTATCTTTATTATAATAACCTATCAACTTTCTTAGAATAAATTAATAGCTCTTAAGAAGGCCTTAATTAATAGTATAGTCCTTTAATATACTAATAGCTACTTCTAGTAATATTACTTAATCATTACCGGCTTTATAGTTAACTATAAAGAATAAACTCTACTTATAGGCGTTAAGAACCTTATATACTACATAAGTTATTAAGTGCCGCTATATAAATAGAAGGAGCTCTAAATACTATAGGTAAAAAGAACGCAGTAGTTAACTTAAGACTAAATATAGTATTAGCGGAGTGGGGGTATCTAGATAGTCGATAATAGCTAGGTATATAATATATCTAATTTCGTATAGAAGCACCATCTTTTTAATATTTATAATAGTATAATAGTTAATATATTACATCAGCTACTTAAAGGAATACTTAAAGATATACTAATCTAGATTAAAGTATTACTAGATATAGCCGCGCGACTAGATAAGAGAAAATAAGAGAATAAGAATATAGTAGCTAAAGATATATTACTATAGATATAGCTTAATATCCACCTCAAGAGTATACTACTATTCTCTAGACTTAAGATCTTTGAAAGAAACTACTTAAGGGTTATCCAGTAGTCTAGAAATAAGATAAGATTAATTATAAGATAATTAGTACTAGTTCTTATATTCCTACTTACTAAAGCACACCCTCTAGCGATGCTATTTATATGCGCTTTTATTAACTTTATAACTCTAGTATAATACTAATATTATAATAATAAGATACTATATTATACAAACTATTACCTATATATTATAGATATCTATAAAAATACACTAAGGTAATACTATCTACTAGATCTAAGAATAAATACCTACTACTTTAACTTCCCGAAATTCTATAGTATAATATATATTACGAAGCTAATAAGAGAGTTTAGAGGCGCTAATAGAACTAACGCAAACTATACTAAGTATCTCTACCCTATACTGATTAAGAACTATTTTAAGCTTACAAACTTCTATAAGAGTTTCTAGTACTAGCTACTTAAGTATAATGGTCGCTATCTTAATTATATAGTAATAAAGGATATCTTTTAATATAGTAATAGCTAACTTATAATAAGAGCGGAGAATAATATAACTATTTATATTACTATAGTCTTATATTTAAGGCGACTTAGTAACTTACAGCTAAGGAATATAGTAGTAAATAGAGATAAGCTTATCTACTTAGAACTAAGCTGCAACGTCTTCTTCTAGGCGTCTTATCTAGCTAAATAGTTAGATATAACTAATCTAGTAGATACGCTAGCTATATTTATCTAGAAAGGTAGAAAGGCGCTTAATAGTATCTAGAATAAGAATAATATTAAGATAGACTAGAAGGTGCTAGATCCAAGTTCTGCTAGTAATCTCTTTATCTAGGTATATCCCTTAATTAGGTACTAGACGTTAGAGAGCACCGACTCTATAAATTCTAATAAAATAGTTAAGTATATAGCGCAATATACGCTAGACTAGTAGCGCGGTAGTAAATAGAAGCGTAACTATATATAGGCGTAAGAGGACTTACTAGACACTAAGAAGCACTTTGAGACTGTCATACCCTTTAGTAGTAAGCTAGTTAGCGAACTATAACTAATCCTAATAGTTATTAATTTAGAATAGACTAGACTAGATAGAGAGCCTATATACTTTATAGGTGCTCTACTAAGAAAGCTATAATCCCTTTATAGTAGCAGATTCAATAATATAAATAGCCTAATTGAGTTTATATTCTAAGTTAAGTTAGAGACCTAATTAGTTCTTAGTAATAGGGACCTCTATTCTATTTAAATGATCCTCTAAGCGGTACATCTAATCCCTTTAAGTATTAGTAATAAAAAACGCTTTTAAATTAACTCTTATATTAATTAGAATTAATATAATACTTTATATAACCTAGATTTCCTATAAAAGAGTATAAGGACGGCTAAGATAGTTATAAAAGTATAGCGAGGATTATAATAAGTAACTAGTAAGTAAAGAAGTCCCTCTATATACTAAGAGCACGAGGCTTCTAGCCTAATCTAGTATAACTAATATGAATGTAAATATTTATCGATTATATAGTATTTCACTAGTTTATAAGCCTTCTTAGAAAAGATAGTAGAGAATATTATATATATTAGCAAATTCTCTAGATTATATATTTATCTTACTTATAGCTATTAGATTTCATAATATTCTACTACTAGTTATCTAATATATCTAACTAATATATTTTACACGTAACTATTAGATTTTATAATATTCTACTACTCGTTACCTAATATATCTAACTAATATACTTTGCACGTGACTAGATAGAATTAAATTACGCTTCACCTACTACTTTAGCCTACTTTTCTATATTACTTACCTACATATACCTAACTTTACTAACCTACTAAGTGTTATAGCGAACCTCTTATTCTATAGTATTTATAAACTTAAACTAAAGCCTAACACCACAAATACTAGCGCTTATACTTAAGGAAAATTAAGCTTATTCTTATATAATATAAAATCCACCCTGCTATATAGCTATAAAAGTAATATACTAACTATTTAGTATTAGAGCGAGTAAATATATATACTTAAGAATACTAGATTCTTAATATACGTGCTAGCACTATTATAAGCTAGCTTTTAGTAGTGTCTATTAAAAAAGTCCTTAGCCTAAATAACCTAGAATATCTCGCTATCTATACGTTAATTAAGAGGGAAATAGAAGATATGGGTATACTAAGAATAAATACTAATAGTATAGTAGTAAGATTATAGCTTTAATAGATACTATATATGATTCACGCGAGTATACTAGCTTTATTATATATTAACCTTTCTAAGCTTACTAGATAGAATCTTATTACTCGAGTCTATAAATATAATTATAACCACAACTAGCGCATATATTAGAAGCTTTTAATAAGGGAAGTAGTATTAGTATTATTATAGAATAACGTAGTCCAGCGGCTTTCTCTAAATAATAGTAAGATAGATATATATAATATATATATAGAGGCTATAGAGTAATTACTTAGTTAGTTTCTATTCTTTATCTATTAGAGTAGTAATAGAGGATCTATACTATTTCGTCTAAAAGATATTACGCATACTAGGAAGATATTATTTAGTATTATAGTAGAAGATATCCGGTTTAGGAACTCTAAGAAACTAATTTAATATAACCTAGGCTATAATGCTAATGCTAATATTCTATACTATAATATAGATAAGAATAGCTTACTTATTAAAATTAAGAATAAACGTTACTAGAGAGTAGTATTAGTAGAGATAAGGGCGATTAGAACTATAAGATTTAAATTTAGTATAATAGCGCAGCCTAGCGGTAAGGAGTCTCTTAGTATTAATCGGTAGACCTTTAAATAAGCTTATATAGGCGATACTATTCCTAGGTAGAAACGAGTATAAATAGAAGATAGCACTATTAATAAGAGTACTTCTACGACTCTAGCGGCTAGAGTTATACCTTAGACTATAGACTAATATATAATTCCCGCGTTAAATATATGTAAAAGAAGAAGGTTAAGCTTAAGTAAGAGCCTATCTAGGGTAGTAAAGACTTATAAGCGCGTGTAGTATTACTCGAAATTATAATAAATATATATACCTATAGTTATAAGATATATAGATTAATATCCACTATTTATACTACCTCTAAACCTAGTACTAAACCGATTAGTAATACGGTAACCTCTTATTCTATCTTAATATAGCCGTGCGAAAACAATATAATATAATATTACTAAATATAATAGCTAAAGCGGGCAGATATAATAACTAAATATAACTATAGCTCTAGTTGTTTTTAGTTAGATCTACCTATTACGGCTGTGACTCGCTCTAATAAAATTAGAGTTTTCCCTTACCTCTTTATAGAACATCTCGCCTAGTATTATCTCTACTATTAAAATATCTTAGACTCTATACTTTTATATTTATGTATATCTATTACACTCTTTATTATAATAGTACTAACTAGTAAGAAGAATAAGGAACAGCTAAAGTAGAAGCAGATCTACTCTCTAGCTTAATAGGTAAACGAATTTGGAAAAATATTTTAGGGTATACTAACGTAGATATCTCTTAAGGCGGTTTTATATTATCTAGAGAAAGACGTCCCGCTAATAGAGTAAAATAGAACCTTATAGAAGAGTGGACTCTATAGTAAAACCTTACGGTAAGTAGTAAGTATCTTATACTAAGTTATTAAAATAGTAATTTATTAATATATATAGATGCAAAGCATAATATCGCCGCTACATTTAAGTAAAAGACTAGGAAATAATATTAGTAATACTTTCTTACGCCTACCATCCTTCTTTTTAATACTATAGCACTAGCACTGGTGTTAATAGAGACTAATATATAAGAAATCTTAGTAGTAGTCTTAGTACTAGTAAGATAAATATAGCGCTAGGCACTTAACTAAGAAATTATAAATATTTAAGCTAACTTAAGTAGAATTTAACTAGAAGAGCAATATTAATATACTAGCTATAGTTTAGGTTTAGATAAGTAGAAATAGAGAGATTCTAGTATAGTTCTTACCCACTTATAAACTTATACTTAGATATATAATATAAGTAGTCTAAGCCTTTATAATAGGAGGAGGCGAAACTAAAGTAGACTTATAGCTTAAGATAAAGAAGGTGTAATTAGATAAACTTATAAGATACTTATAGTAGAACGTAGAGAGATATCTATAGAACTACTATATAGTAAGAGAGAGTAAGATGGATATAGAACCAACTCTAGCTAAAGTAAAGAAGGTAAGTAGATTCTCTAAACCTAATGTCTAGCTAATATTAATTCTTAATTAGTTATATAAATATCTTTCTATCTATTATAGCCAAATTTTTAAAGTGGTTAAAGTAATTATCAGAGCTATATACAAATTTTAGATAAAGAGTAAGAATCTAAAAGTACTAATAGGAAAGCTACTAGACGGTAACCGCTTTCTAAAGAACTAGCCTAATAATATAAGTATATTATTTCACTAATCGCTTATCTAATAGGTATATAGCCTAATAAACCAGAATTATTCCTAGCACTAGTTATTATTAAAAGTATTACCTCAGCCTTCTACGCTAATAATAGAGATAAGAGTATTATAAGAAATCTATATACCTAGAAGTATTTTCTAGGCTTATCTAGTTAATATATTACCTTTATAAGTGTATATATAGAGTATACGCTATCTAACTTCGAGATAGAATAGAAGATAAGAGTAAAGTTTAAAGAAATATATATAGTAGATATATAATATATATATACTTTAGGCTTAAGTATACTAAGATGTAGTAGTAGATACTACTATAAAAGCGCTTAGAGTTATAGATATTATTAACTACAAAATAGATATATATAAGCTTTTTAAGACTATCTAGAATAATTAATCTAAGTAGAAGAAAGGCTTACTATTAATTATTATTCGGAAGCGAGCTAAGTAGTAGTTTAGGTACGCTAAGAGCACTACCTGCAACACGGACCCTATCTATAATCTATAGAAGGATTTAGTAATAAACTTAGCTAAATACATGCATCTCTTACTACTAAAGCTATAAGAATTAAATATCCCCTAAGTAGACTCCGCATATACTACTAGTAGTAATATTATAAACTAAGACTCTTTAAGTAATATGAGTTAGAGTTAAGCACTAAGATACTATATAGAGTAAGATGCTAAGTCTACTATACTTAAGAGCCTACTACTAGTAATAAAGTTACTTCTATGTAAAGTAGATACTTAGGTTTATTTTAAGTATAGTTCTTAGTTAAATAGATATAATATTTACTACCTAGTAGACTATAACTTTATCTAATACTCCTAGTATAACTATTATCTAGGAGAACTATAATAGAAAGAAATTAAAGTATAATATAGACGCCGATATACTATTTAAAGACTTCTAATTAATATTTAGTTCTAATAAGCGCGTAATTCTATAGTAGATAGTACTTGCTAGTGGCTTTAAAAAGGAGAGGCTATTATTAATAGAGGATAAACACTATATAATATTAGATAAGATTATTGCTAATAATGTAGTAGTAGTAAAGATATAAGTCGGTATAGACGCCGACTTTAAAGAGCTAAGCAATATAATAGAGTAACTATATTATTAGTATATAAGTAGTGTATTTAAAATAAGTCTATATTAATAAGACTTAATAACATGTGTAATACATAGTAAGATTATACACTCGCCTACTATAATTAAGTGTTGTAGGCACTCTAGTAAATACTTTTACTAGTATTAATTATTCTATAAAAATTTATCGCGGAAGATATACTAGCGACATTTACTAATTAAGTAGAATATATTAAGAAAGATATAATAATTACATTTATTAGTCGGAGAAAATATAGTAAAACAAATATAAAAGTAAATTTCACTAAAGAGAAAGAATTAATCGAGCTAAATACTATAAATTAGTTTAAGAGAGCATTAATAGTATATAGATTACTAAGAGTAATATGTTAACTCTAGTTTATTTAGAAACATAATTCAAAAAACCTTATTAAAAGAGTATATAACGATTAAGAGTATATTATTTAATACCTAAATATATTATATAAATAATAGAAACAAGACTATTTTAAAGAGAAAGCTAGTAAATCTTACTATATTTTATAATTATTATTATATAATAGATTATAATACTTATAATTGAAGAGTAAATAGGCTAATTAAGTTACTTAAGTAAATCTAGTTACTCTAGCTACTTAAGCGTTCTTGCAAGCTACTCGCGAGCCGCTTATAAGATAGATATAGGCTTAGCACCTATAAGCTCTTAGAATTATCTCTAAGAGCTTAGAGGTGAGAAAAAATTTTACTAATATTTTAAGCGCTAAGTGTCTATCAAGTATCTAAGTCTAGATTATATTTAGAGTTAGTATTAGTATTATTATTTAATTCTATAGAAGATATAGAGTAGCTATAAGTATTAAGCTCTATTTAGTATATGTAGCTAGGTTTTTATAGATAGTATGTAAAGAATTAATTAACTTCTACTAGAGCTATTAGTATATAGTATAAAAGGTTCTAGAAGTCTTTATTAGAGCTAATCTAGTCTACTAGTACTTTAAAGCGCCTATAATAGTTAAATAAATAAAGAATCTAGTTTACTCTCTATATATTATCTACTAAAGTATCTAAATAGAAGAAAGGGAATAGTAGAGTCTATCTAGATAGTAGGTTATTAGTAGACAGTTAGATAAGAGAGATATAGAATATAGAATAGTAGCGCTAAGACTAGAGAATCGCTAGCTAGTAGCTATATATACTAATAACCTTAGTGATATAGAAGAGGCTCTAGTACTTATTTAAAAGCTTCTAAAGTAGGTAGCTAGACTATAGGTTATAGGTATCTAAGTATATTCTATTACTAATCTAGTACTTAGAAGTAGAAGCCTACTAGCAGTTAGTAGTATTTATATAGATAGCCTATACTAGGCGTATTTTCTTCTTTAGTTTCTATATAATAATAGTTATTTTATTATAGAACTAGGTCGCTTCTTTGTAATATAGCTAGAGAGATAAATCTATAATAGAAAGATATAGCTTAAGGTCTAGATAAGAATATTAGCTATAGTTAGTAAAAAAGAGGGAAACTTAAATAGTTTTTAAAATATAGTGTTGCAGGTAAGAGGTTTGAGTATAGACTCAGGTGAGCAGGTCGTGCGCGTCCGCAGAGGTAAAGTATTAAGGTAGGACTATTAAGGCGGCAATAGGATCACGGTAATAGGTTATATAAGGCTAAATAATATATAGAACGAGTATAGTAATACTTAATACTATAATATAACTAATACTAGCTATCTTAGTTATCTAAACGATTAATTATAATCCTTAATATTAGTAAATCTTTTAGCTGCTCGGAAAATCAGGTTATGTCCCGAGCGCTCAGAGCGCTCGGAGGGACCTCGGAGCGCTTGGAGGCCCCTTAGAGCTAGACTATGGTCGTCGCGAGCGCTTAGAGGGCCCTTAGAGCTAGACTATAGTCGTCGTAAGCGCTTAGTGAGAGCTCGTAGAGATATTATATATTATACTATATAATAGGTTTAGTTGTTATATAATGTTTACTATTTTATTTAACTATTTAGAAGTAGTGTATCGTGAAATCGGTGAAGCTAGCATGCTAGCGGTTTATTACTAGATTATGCCTAACTATCAACTAGTCGTCATCGTACCGGTCGCTCATATTATATAATAGGTATATAACACAAGCGACTGGTGCGACGGCGATAAGAGAGCTCTAGCCACCGAATTAGATACTACTTCTAAAGTTAACACTTTTATTAAGGAGCTAGCTATAATAGACGCAAATGGCCCTAGAGTTCCTACACTTAGATTAGCTAAAGCTCTACCGGAGTCCCTTTAATAGAATATAGTAGATTCTAAGCTCTCGTCACCTGACGAGCATGATAATAAAGAGAGCTTGCCTAAGGCGAATATTGACGACGAGATGGATGACAAGGCGGATAACAAGATAGAAGCCGACCTGAACGCCCTACTAATACTAATAGAAGCTACCGACACAGCACCCGAATATATTCCATTTACATATAGTAGTCTAGCACCACTATTAAGGCTAAACATAAGCTGTAGGTGTTAAATCCTATCCAGTCAACCGAAGTCATCGACCTTATAACTAGTTCAAGCCTATCGAAAGCTTCTAGTAAGCCACTAACTAACAACAAGAGCCTTTACAGGTTAGTCTCCTAGCAGTCTAAAATTCTTACAGGTTCACCGGAACATATAAGTATTAAGAATGTTCGTGCACAGCCTTAGAGTATACTCGAAGAACGTAATAATCGTAAGCGCCTTATTATTAGGCTACTTTAAACAATAACGCAGCTAGCGCACCATCGGTCTATACAAATATAACTTAAAGCTAAGACGGAATCCGAGTTTATAATAAAAGTGAAGAACACGTTGAATGATATAGAAAAGGGTCCATTAGATGCCGCTAAGGGCAAATCTTTAGAGTCTATCCCCTATTACCAAGAAAGACATATACTATTACTGCTATCACGTTAAGCAAAAGACGTAGGCTGAGGATGAGGACGAAGACGACGCCGAATAGTTCGTGGATAGGAATGCGATTCGAGGCCTCAGCGGCTGGTAGTACATATAGCTAGGCTGTTACTGCAGCTAGATCTACATACAGAGCGACTAAGCTAGGAGCGCTACAGCGTTTCAAAGGACCGCGGAGCGCGTCCTTGTTGCATGCCTCCGCGCTCGATTCAGCCGGTCTAGTGATCTTAGCTTATGAGAGTTCGAAAAGGAGTAGCTATATGAATTTGCTTAGTCACATGATATTATATTAGCGGCTGGATGGTATAGCAGTCAAGTGATGAATAAGTATACCTATCCCAACGTAGTGACGCGTAATATACGTATAATGCCGAAAACAAGCCTGCTTCTAATAGCCGAGTTCGACTCCTACTGACTTTTTGCATTTTTGTGTTTGCGGACGCCTTGGACGCGGCAGTGGATGCGGCTCGAACGCGGCGCTGAATGCGGCTCGGACGCGGCGCTAGATGCGGCTCGAACGGGGTGCTGGACGCGTCTTGAACGGGGTGACGGGTGCGGCTCAAACGCGGCGATGGGTGCGGCTCGAACGCGGCGGCGGATGGTTCTAAGAATTTTCCGCCGACAATAATAAGACTCAGATGCAGCATCCAATAGTCATAACAATCTTTAGCTAAAGATACTAATCCTATACTAGAGCTATTAGTAAAAGATAAAAGAATAGGGAGTCGTGAGTTTAAACTATAGTTCTTCTTATACTAGGTTTTAGTATAAGGCCTAAGCTTTAGAAACCTTCCAAGAGGCACTAGATTAACAAAGCGGCCTACAACTTTAGGTCCTCTATATAGAAACAGCCGGACTTCGCGAGGTAGATCTTATTTAAGAGGTATAAGAAAGATAGTTCTAGCGGGTTCAAAGTTTCGAGCTAGTATCTACTTATAGGTAATCTTAAGGCGCTAGAGTGCATTCTTAACTAGCTCTTCCATTACTCCTAGAAGGGTTAAAGACTTTAAGCCTTTATCTAGGATAATGAAGTACTAACAGCTTATCCCTATAGGTTCTAGTGCCTCGAGGTTGCTTCTAAGAACCTGTTTAGGACGGAAAGACTACAGTTAACATGCACTATAGACCCTTAGGTAGTGCTTGCCGAAACACCTCCTTCCTAGCCTCTAGGCGGATTTGCTTTTTAATCTTTAGCTTTATAGCTTCGGTTATAGCTTTTATTTTAGCCCACTCCTACTTACTCCTTCCTAGATACACCGCAGTTATCTATTAAGAAGCCAAAATATACTTTAGTAAGGGTAGCTTGTAATATAGATTAGAGTGTACTATAGCGGCTTATCTAGTGTAGATTAGCCGGGAAAGACGGCCTTCTAGGCTAGTATATCGACCCAGAAGACGCTAGGCTAGCTATTAAAGGTTGCGAAGACTTACTTGGGCCTATAGTCGGTAGTGTCTATGTAGGCCGCTAATAGCGGGCCGGCGACATTTTCTAAGAGACGCTAGTTTTTGTAGTATTCTAATATTATAGTTTAGTAATAGTTTTGGGTATAGGAAATAGAGAGAAGACTACCTACTATCTACTTCGTGTTGCGTGTCGCTACTTAATAGTTGACTTAATAGCTCCATAAAACTCGATAGTGCGCTTCTAGAAGCCTTCGAGTCCTAGGGTTTTTAAACTATAGATTTGTGCGCTAGGTACCTACTCTTTAGTTCTAGCGGGAGCAGCTGCTTCTTCCGGCGAGCTAAGGGAGATTAGTTGTAAGCTTTCGTCTAGGTGTTTACCTATATCCGGGTTTAGCGCTTACTCTTTAATAGCGACTCCTAGATAATATTATTGCGGTTTTAGGAGGCTAGAGAAGGGATTCGCGATACTACCGGTGATATTATCTAAGACGTTATATAACCGTTATATAGCAGTTATATTACTAGCACTTCATGCGTAGAAGTAGGTGAACACGGAGTTACTTAGTAAGTGAAGTGTCCGTGAAGAGAGCGGCGTCTTTAGTTAAACGCTATGCGTGTCGTGAGGCTAGGCGAGGGATTCGTAATACTGCCGGTGATATTATCTAAAACATTATATAACCGTTATATAGTAGTTACATTACTAGCACTTCATCCGCGGAAGTAGGTAGACACAGAGTTACCTAGTAAGTAAAGTATCCGTGAAGAGAGCGGCGTCTTTAGTTAAATGCTATATATATCGTAGCAAATACTAAGCCTACATAAATGTAGTCGTAGAGATATAAGTATTATATTACACCTCCGGCTTACGCGGTTAGCAGTAGCGGAATACTATATATATAATAAGGGAAGGTATATTTATCCGGCCGTTAAGTTCAGATAAGGGTGTAAGGAGTAATATAGTAGTAAAGATTAGACTAGCACGCTATACTAATAATATTAGTAGATAATAGCAGCCTATTTATATAAACTTCCAGCTCTATACTAGTGGCGCCCCTCTATCCCGTACCTAGATACTAAGACCTCTTAGCTCTAACTACCGCATATAGGTTGGCACTAAGTTTAATGCATTCAAGTACGAGGCTACTATTAAAGCTCGCGACCCGGTTCGGGTAAGGCTAGAGCTTACCTTATCCTAATCCTTTCCCGCTTAATAGGCAAGGCAAAGAGGCTTACTGCGCCGCGCCCTACTCAATATATATACGAACCTATAAGTAACATACTAGTTGTTATTACGTTGTCACTTGAGTTACTAGGCGTTTTCGGGATATAGCTACTTGGCTAGCGCCGCCGGCCGCTTCATCTATATATATCTATATCACTAATTAATTCGCAATCCGTCTTCTAGCTCCAATAAAGTCTAAGTCGTATAGTATCTAGTAGTGTTGCCAGTCGATATAGTTATTAATATAGTACTATTGCCCCTATCTATTAAGGGGTACTAGATACGCGCTTTGAGTAATTAGATGTAATAGAGTAAAACACCACCCACCTAGATTGCGAGGCTGCCTTGCAACAGACACTAGCTATTATTTGACTTTAATTATTCCGTATATTTCGTCTGGGCGGCCTCCTTTAATAGGTAATATTAGATCTAGCATGCTTCTAAGATACCTTAGATGGTAGTCTTACTCGTTAGTGCGGTCTATATCTACTACAGTTATAGTTAGTAATAGTTAACCTAGTAGCCTCCTACTTATCAGAAAATTGCGCTCCGTCGCAGCATGCTCTTATATCTATACGAAGTCGCGTCTCTACCTTTTCATCCTACGCTAGTCTAGGCTATATTAGACGAGCTCGCTATTAAGTTACTCGAAGTCTATTAGGTCCTTCCCGTCTTGTTTCTAGCACCGAATAGATAGATGTAAGGCGACTAGGAGGTTATGTATCTAGAACAGATCCAGCTCTAGTCTATTATCTATATGAAAATTGCTAATAGTCTTATCCTTATTCGCTCACATCTCTCGTATAAATACAGCTAACGCATTAATAAAGCCAGTTACGTCCACTAGTATTGCAACCTCCTCCGCGGTCCGCTAGAATCTAAGTAGTAGCTACTTAATCCTAAGATATAACCGCAAGGTAGGTGTTACCTACCCGCCTAATTTATTAAGGTCGATTTTCGGTCCTACCTAAGTGACTTTTACCTCGAGTTCTTCTTCGTTCGCGGACTACTAGCAAACACCTACCTATATTATATTATCCTCGACTGCTAGCATGTTAAGCCGCTATATATTATACCTAATCAACTATTCAGCACAGCTATATTGCTTATTAGTTAGAAGGAAGAAGTCCTTTAGAATATATAAATGCGCTACCTCGAATATGTCCGTGCTAACTCTATTAGAACATCCGAAACGCCGGATCTTAGCTAGATAGTGCATAATAGAGTGCATCTTTAGGTAGCTAAATATTTCATTCGGTTAGTAAGCCGCAGCAGCGTCCTTAAGTTTGTTAATCTAGTATATTGCCTCTTCTATATAGCTTAGCGTCTAGTCGGTATGCGAGTAATAACTGGCTATAAACACGAAGTCTATAATTGCGCGAAAGAATGCCACTATAGCTAGTACTTTTTCTACTAGGAGAGGAGCGACTGCGGGTAAGACCTAGCGTATAAATACCTTCTCTTTATTACCCATCCACATTATTATCTTACTAAGCTTCATGAAACTAACTAGGCTAGTGAAACTAGGCACTAATTTAAACCTCTTGTCTAGCTACTATATTGTTATAGCTTCCGTCTAAGCCCTTAACTTTCCTTTTCTCTTCTTTGTAACAGGGACTTTATCTTCGACGGCAGCCTTAAACTAGCCCACTATATTATCCACGAGGCCTTTAAAGAGCTAGTACAGCACATCTACTATCATTACGTTGTAGATATCAATAAGCTCATATTTCCACGCCTAGTTGTTTGTGGGGTGCATCTAATCGAGAGTAGACTGGGGTACGTGAGCGTCCGGGTCTCGTTATTTCTGTAGCTATACTATAGTTAGGGTATAGGTGCGTTTCGGCTAGCTCTTCAAGAGGTTACCAAGGTCGTCCGCGTGTACTATGCAGCTTAGGTAGTGCCGGCCTGATTTAATACCTATAATTAACACTTGCTCTTTATAGTCTACACACTACCCTTATATTATAGGGTGGCATCGCCGTAGCCGTCCATCCGCGCAATAGAGTGTTATACCGTCCTGCGTCAGCTTTCTAACGGCTAGCGGTTAGGTTATATTAGTTAAGGTGTACTTACCACTTTAGGTTAGTAATGTGCGCACGCTCTAGTATTAAGCCCACTACCTTATAGTAAACCTCCCTCTTTATATACACGCCTTTCTCGCTTATTATTAGAATAAACCCAAGTAGTATTAGCGAGGGTTGTGTCTAATAGTGTTGGGTGCTTGCGTTAAGGTTTCTAATAGTAATATATACCGGCTATATGCTCTTGTCGCCGCGAAGATAAGTTAGTAGTATTTTATCACTCCTAAGTATTAGTGGTATAATAGTTGCTCTATCCGGAAGCTTAGCTTGGGTTTCCTACCACTATTCGCACTAGTGGAGTTCTAAGTATATCCTTAATCCGTCGCGGTCGAAGTGTCGCTCTAGACCGTACACTAGATCCTGCTCGAATCCTTTATAGCCGATTATAAACCGGATGACCTCTATAATATCGCGGTAGTAGACGTTATATATTCTATTCTTATCCCCTTTAATATTCGGTTAGACTTGCGCTTCCGTGTATTACTAGGTATTCTTTAGCACGCTGTGTTGGATCTAGTGTATCCGGCTATAGAAACCGTGGGTAGACTTAAAGCTTATATAGTTATGTATTGCCTAGAGGCGCTTGTCTTTAAAGAATCGGTTAATTACCCTATCTAAGACTCTCTCTCGTCTTAGCTATAGTGTAAACGCGTAGTCCTCTTCTGATTCGAATAGCGCAAACCATTAATACCTGCTACTAGTAAGATTGTACGCCCTTTAGTTATCTAGTATCTCGTAGTGGATATCCGCTAGTCTACTATCTTTATCCTAACTATACGCCGTTCCGGCTGTTTCTCCACTTGGACTACTATATTAAAAAATGCGTGTGCTCGCTGTGCTTAATAGCGAGCTAGCTTTGTGTGGAATTAATACTAGGATAAGGTCATCAGCCTCTATACTAGGTAACTCGTTCAGTATAGGGATATCTTTAAACTAGTAATACTAAGTTGCAACTAGGTCTTGCTACTATACCGACTCGTTCTATTATTCGTCTCAAGACTACTCCTCTTATATAGTAGGTGGATATAGTATTACTCGTCGCGTCCTACCCTACCTCACCCTATAGCTTAGCCTATAGTTTGTGACGCCCCGCATTGCCACGAACTTCCTCCTATAGCTCCTATATATATACCTTAATATAACTAGTGCTAGGGTATAGGCCGCGAGTGGTGTATCGCTCCCCTCGGCTTAAATATAGTACGGATAATACTTATACTATAGTATCGAGTGTGCTGTGTTCTTATTAGTTAGCTAAGTTTAGTGTATATAATATCCAGCTTTAGGAGCGGCAGAGGCGGTACAGACATATTAGGCGATAGTTATATAGTAATATATATTATATTACGGTCATATTATAGTTAGTGCACCTGCGTGCCAAGCTGCTGTAACTTCTATCCTACTAGCGTTACATGACTATTGCAGCTCGTTATATCGCGCATTATATTACAGTCATATAGTAACGTTATACTTATGTACCATGTAGGTGTCTACTAACTAGTCCGTAAATATCTATTTTCCTATCTATTTAGATTTAATTCCCCTTAATATAGAGTTATTAGTTACGTTAACGCGCTAGCGAACTAGAGGCGTTATTTTATTTATCTTATAGTTACTCCACCTTTAACTCGCCTCTCATACACCTTCACTATAAATTCGGAGCCCTATTACGGCGATTTTATTGCTACTTTATACATTTATCTATCGCGCGTCCGCTAGCATCAACCTACTAAGTTATATCTTTATTAAGAAATCCTCTAATAGCTAACTACTTTATCCCTCCCCTATATTAGCTTGACTTTAGCTTTCTACATCCTCTACTTTACTATACCTACTAGCTACCTACCACCGCTATTATATAGACCTATCTTCCGTAAAGTCTCTAGCGCGTCGCGACACTATTACTTTAACTTCCCTAAGTATCCACCACTATATTAACGCGTTATCGCACCCGCCTCTCTACCGCTTCGCAGCTATAGATATTAGCCTATATTTATGCGTCTATATTAGTCTAGCGCATGTTGCCCTTTCGCCTTCTATTTTAAACCTTTCTTACCCACTATTTCCGGTATAGCCTACATATACATTCCGCCTCCTAAGGCACCCGGCTAGTGCATAACTAGGAATATATCCAATTCGGGTAAATACAATAAGCTTAGAGGCGAAAGCTCCCTCTCTACCCCTAACTTATAGCTAAATAGCTACGTAGTATTATTAGGTACATTATTAATATTATAAGCAATATATACTCTAGCGTCGCCATGACCGTCCACGGTAGTAAAGAAAAGGAAGAGAAGTAGGCTCTTATAGTAGAAGTGACACTAGAAAACCCTAATATATTCACATTAGACACGCATTTTAATATAGTCCCTATATAATAGAATCTAGCCCACCTTAAGATTACTAACTAGCTTATCCTCCAGCGAATAATAAGAAGGCACGAACCGCAATATTACCTAAGGAGGAGCTAGCTATACCTATACCTAGGCCCTTAATATCCCGCAGCCGGTTACTCGCTTTAGCGGTTATAGGGACGCTAATTACCTCGTCTACCCCCGCTCTAACCTCTTATATTATCATAGCACCTAGGCTGCGGATCGAGTTGCGTTAGCTGTCTATACTATACTTAGTCGTATTATATAGAGAGCTAGAAACTAGGAGTTTTACGTTCATTCTAGCTTTTGAGTGTAAAGGTATACGAAGGAGCGCAAGACACTTGTTATTACCTACTAAGGGTGCTACTAGTTAACTACTACGCTTCTATTCTAAGTCTATTTAGCTAGCTAAGCTCTAGGACGCTATATAGGAGGACCTATAGCCGCTATAGGGCCTTATCCTTATATCTACCTTAGTAGACCTCGATTAAGCTTATATCTAGCACTAGCTCAGCTTAGAAGGCGACGTTTAGCGCGTAGCTATAGAGAACCTAGGTGGTATGAACATTATATTTAAGGTTATACGCTCTAAGGAGGATGTTAAGGTCGTGCGGAGCACCTATAGCGGAGTGTATTCTTATAGGTACTCTAGCCCACACCCCTAGCTGCTACGCGTATACTTATATAGTAGTATTCTCTATCTATAAGCGCCGGGTTAATAATGTGTATGACTAGTATACCTATATCTTATCTAGCAACCGCTAGTAATAACACCACATATTATAATAGTCTAAGGCGAAAAGATCGACCTTACCTGAATATCGCGAACGAACTACTATAGGGGGAGAGGAAGATCTATCTAATTCTAGTACTATAGATATTAATGACTCGGTTATATTAGCACCTAATAAGCTAGAATCCGACCTAGTAGCTGCCGGACTAGAGGTAGTAACTATTACACCTAGCGATCCATCCAGCCTAGTAGATAATAGGACTTAAGACGCGGAGCGTATAGATACTACTTCGCTATTACTAGGGCAAGCTAGTAGATAGTAGGACGATGCTATTATTATAGCCTCCGAGGAGGGAAGTAAGGTTAGGTATAAGATAGAGGTTAATTCATCACTAATATACGAAGCCGCCGTATAAATAGATAATGTAATTGTTCTAGAGGCTATTATTAATAAAAATGTTAATATTAAGGAGATGCGCTAGAAGTTTAAAGATAATAACATCGCTATAGAAAAGATTAATAAGGCGTTTTGCTCTACCGGCACAAGCTTCGCCTTATAGACTATAGAGGTTTCGGCTAATATTACTAGTACTATATAAGTTTAGTTACCTTCCGCTATATAATATATAAGCTAACGTTATATAATAGTTAAGATAAGTTACTTAATATATTATAAATAGAGTAGTTCTCTAAAGAGCGCTAGTACTAAATAGTAGACTTCTTTGGGATCCCGCGTACTAATATAGTCCTGGGCCTAAACTACCCACTATATATATACTAAATGTACAGCATTATCTGGCTACTATAATAAGAACGGTCCTAGTAGGGTAGCGGTTTTCTAGCTAATATAATAGGCCTAGGAAAGACGATAAGTGTAGCCTAGTGTTAACTATTATTAGTAGCTATATTGAGTATATTCCTACTAACGTTAGGTATAGCGGACGCTAGTTCTTCTTATAACGCCCCTACTAGTGTAGGAGTGTTGCTAGCGGACTCGCTCTCTATTATAGGCTAGGCATAATCGTCCCTCTATCTAGCCTCCTCTAGAATTAGGTTAGTAAGTGTAACTAATATAGAGACTCGACGAACAAATAGCTAGACTTCCACCTCTATTACACTAGCGCTAAACGTATAGACCGGGCGAAAGCCGCCGTGAAGGTAAAGAGTAAACATACTATTAACCTTAATATCTCTAAAGAACGCCCTTTTATAGCGCGCGAGAGTGTCGGACACTTATACTTATTAAGGTCCAACTCTAATTAGTATTTTATACTCACCACCCGCTCTTACCTCTCCGCCCTTCTAGTAAATATGCAGCTAAAAGCCGGACGTACTCTAGTTATATAAGAGTGTATTATAGTTAACAAACTCCACTTTACTAGAGGGGCCTAACACGGGCTTTATTAAGGATCTAACTAGGCTAAATTGCTAGACTCATACCTGGTTCTTATTAGAGATTCTGCACGATACCTTACTAAAGGACCTAGCGGGTGCGCTAACCGTCCTCTAGTATATAGTAAGTAATTTAAAACATCTAGTGCTATTAAATAAGAGTAGAGTAATAATAAGGCAGCGTAATAGTTATAGCGCTCGCCTACAGACCGGCTAATACTTAAGAAGTAAGCGTTAAGTAAGGAATATAGATGTAGGTGGTGCCACTATACTATTAGATACACTAGACTATAAACATTCTCGTCCCGCTTAGAGAAGTCAACTTAACTCTAAGCTTAAAGCGAAGCCTAAAGAGCACCTAAAGACCACTATAGAGGTTTTAGTAAAGAAGCTTAAGGCTACATAGTAGTCTTAACTTACTAAGACGCTAGAGGAGCGAGGGTTCTAGGAGTATCTAGAAGAGCTACTATATATTACGTTTCTTAGTATGACGTGTCGAGTGCGTGTTTTTAGGAACTTTCTCTATATACTTAAGATAGATAAGGCTCGAGAAAGCAACTTTAAGAGGGAGTATATAGAGTAGTAGATAGAGAATAAGGAGAAAGAGTAGAAGTTATAGGTCTATAAGCATCTTAAGAAGATTACGGAGTCACCGAAGCTCCGTATAATATACGTAGTAATCCTTAAGCATTAGTATAACTATCTAAGTAGAGAGAAGAGGGTACTATTCTTTACTAAGAGTCCCTTTATAGCATTTATAGTCTATATAGTAAGTAATCCAACCTACTTGGTACTATTATATTGCAGCTATATAATAAGAACCGGCTAACTAGATCTATAGTAGCTTAAATACTTAGTAAACTAGAGCCACGTTAAAACTATACACACTAATATAGTATCTAGCCACCGCCAGGCACTTATTAAGGAATTTAAGGAGCTTAGCAATCTAGATAAGACGGATGCTAAGTAGGATCCCGGAGCTACAAAGAAGAAACCCCTTTACTTTATTATTAGCACTTAGGCGATAATGAGAGTTAGTTTCACCTCTATCTGCGTAATGCGGGTCCTTATACTCGAGCCGTTATAGGTGAAGCGTGATAAGATGTAGTAGATCGGCCGCGTTAATAGGTTTAGGGCGGTGTAGAAGAATTTATACACTTTCTTATATTATTTCGTCTGTACTAGATTGCTTGTAGAGTAGTAGATTCTAGCTAGATAGGCTGCTAGAGGCGGCATCTAGTCCGCTATATATATAAGGAGCGAGCCGACTATTAATATAGGTAATAACGCAGGAAAGCTTATTAACAACGCGCTCTATATAGCACGAGTAGTTTATATAGAGGAGGTAGAATAGGTCGAAGAGCCGAGAGACTAGAGGTGGAACGTTTAGTAGAGGATAATAATAATATTATAGTATAGACAAGCATATACACGTTCGCGGTAGTAGAACTAGAAGAAGATAGCATGTATAGTATTAATACTATAGCTAATGCGGATCTAAATACCGCTAATAGACTTGGACGTTAATAATACTAATAATTAATGCTCTCTAATATTACTTTATCTATTATCTACTAGTATTTAAAGCATACTTCATCTTATAATCTATATAGTGCCTTCCGATATAGAGCTATAGTAATAATATTGCCTAGCAGCTCTCTTGCCGCTCTATTAAGATAGGTTGTGTGTCTATTATACTCTATATTATTTCGAGCGCTAAGGCCGTGAGGCGGGTGGCTAGAAATACTAAAACGATACATAGGAGGCTCGGCGGAGCTAGTGGATGGTTATAGAGAAGGGTAGGTATAGCGTGGTGTGTTCTTAAGCGGGTAGAATAATATTTAGTAGAGAGCGGTGGTGGTTTATAGATAATTTCGCGCGTGGGAGGTTAGGTAGAGGTAAGGCTTTCAACGCGCTATCTAGATAATAGAAATTACTAGACTTTAAAAACAGATGGGTCTATAGTTAGCTTAGTGAGATATTCGTGGTTATATTACTATTATCTAACGAGCTAGCATTATATTACCGTTATCTTACAACCTATACCCACCCGCTAAGCCGCCACGAATCTTATCTTTACTATTCCCTCTTACTTCCGCGATTAGCTATATAATAGCTCTAAAGAAGCGAGAGTATCCTTCTATTATTCGCGTAATAATTGCGCGAACAACACTATACTAAGCATAAGTCTCTCTATAAGACTTTACACGATATCGAGCGCGATTATAGTCTCCACATTATAATAGATAGCACGGAATAAGTAGGTATAGATACGTATAGCCTATCTTATACCTAGTTGTCCTCTATCGTGTAGGTGTATATTATAGCCCCATTTATAAGTATATTAACGGGAGCTGTCTATAATAGGCCTATAGGAGGTATTTCTATACGCGCATGTCTAATTCTTCTACTAGGCGCGTAGAGAGAGGGAGGAAGTATAACCTTACTAGCGGTTTGTATTAGGGTGTTATTACTCTCACCTCTTTTATATAGCCTAGGACTTAGAGCTATATTTAGAGGCATGCTAGTGGTAGTTCATACTCTCTTATAAAGATAAATTGTTAGGAGAGGGTAAAGGCGGCATATTAGTCCCTATCCTGACTTAGTCTACTCTTATTACTATAAATGTTCCCTATACCTCCTACTTAACCACTCACTTAGTCTATAGTTATACGCTCTTAATACAAGTTATTCACACCCCTTCAAGATACACTAGCGCCTACCGCGCGCAATATTTAGTTGGTCTCACCTTCACTCACTATTCTATATACTGTCACGTGATTATTACAGCTCGTTATATTACGCATTATATTACGCGTTATATAATAATCACATAGTAACCGCATACTCATGTACTATTAGGCGTTAGTAAGGTAGATTACAATTTTAATTTTATAGCACTATTAGTTCGCGTTTAAACTAGTTAATATTTTATATTAGTATACACTCCGCCTCTATTTCTCGCATTACACGCCTCTATCGCGCTTTCTATAACACCTCTATAAACTCTTAGTGCTTCACGATACTATCACCTAGACTTCTTAGATAATCCGCTATTGCATTAACGCGTTGTCGCACCCGCTTTTTATTGCTACGTTTTAAGTGTCTTTACGCGTCACTATTGCGTTGACGGACATTTAGGCCCTCTTCTAAGTATAGTTCTTATAATAGTAGCCGATTGCATTCCAGCTCCCAAGCCACTTACCTAGTAGACAAACAACCCTCTTACTAGAACTAGTAGCAATCTCACCTTTAAGGATAAGGACTTTACTTCTAGCCTCTAAATTACGCCACGATAGTTCTAACACCTCCGCTAGGCTATTATCGACATTATTAATAATCTCTACCCTAGAGTCACTATGAATTTCAAAGGCTTCTAAGAGAAGGTAGAGAAGAAGGCCCTTATTAAGAGGGTAATAGCAGAAAACCCTAATATATTCACGCCTAGTACACGCTTCAACCTAGTCCCACTATAATAGGACACGGCTTATCTTAATATCGCTAATCTACTTATAATTAAGGCGAATAATATAAGGTCACGAACCGTAATAGTACCTAAGGAGGAGCCGGCTAAACCTGTACCTAGGCCCTTAATATCCCGTAGCCGGTCCGTCGCTTTAATAGTTAGAGGGACCTTAGTCACCTCGTCCACCTCCACCGAAGCCTCTTATACTATTATAGCACCTAGGCCCCAGTTCGAGTCGCGTCAGCCGCCTACTCTACTTATAGCACCTAGGCCCTATTTCGAGTCGCATTAGCAGCCCGTTCCATACTAATTCACACTAAATAGGGAGCTAGATATTAGCAACTACACGTTTATTATAAACTTTAAAGGTAAATAGATATAATAGAGTGTAAGACATTTAGTATTACCTACTAAGAGTATTACTAGCTAACCGCGGCGCTTTTATCCCGAGGCTATCCAACTAGCTAAGCTCTAGGACGCTATCTACGAGGACTTAGGGCTACTATAGAGCTATACTATCATGCTTATCTTAGTAGACCTCGACTATACTTCCATCTAATAGTAGCTCGACCTAGAAGTTAATGTCTAGCGGATAGTTATAGAAAACCTAGGTAGTATAAAGATTGTGTTTGAGGTTGTACGAACTAAAGAGGATATTGCTGCTATACGTGAAAAATACACTGGAGTCTATTCTTATAAGTAACTAGTCCTGCACTAGCGTGTGCTCTATATATACTAATTCTATAGCCTTCCCTACAATTAAGCGCTCGATTAAAGACGTGTATAGCTAGTAAGTCCCTCCCCCACCCACACCGCCGAAGAGTGCTAGAACGGGCATCCACTATACTAATTAATATGCCGCCGCTTGTTCTACCTATAAGACCGCTACAGCTACGCTATTAACTTTACCTAAAGTCTATAAATAAACTGCTATAGGAAGAGACAAAGACCCGTCTAGTTATAGTACTACGGACGATAATAACTCGGTTATAGTAGCACTCGATACGCTAGAGCCTAATACAGCAACTACTAGACTAGATGTAGTGCCCGCTATGCCTAGCAATCCATCTAGCCTAGCAGGCAATAAGGTTTAAGACGAGGACCGCATAGAGACTACCCCGCCATCGCTAGAGCAAACTAGTAGAGAGTGAGATAATACTATCATTATACACTCTAAGAGGGGAAGTAGTAAAAAGAACTTGGAGGAGAAGGAAGAAGAGAAGGTAAATAAGGAGGGAAGTAAGAAGAGAAGGGCGGATAAAGGTTCGATTAAAGGTTTAGATGGACATGGAGAGAGAAATAAGATAGACATTAATCTATTAATAATAGACAAAGAGGCTATATAGATAGACGATATGGTCGTTCTAGAGGCTATTACTAATAAGAACGTTAACGTTAAGGAGATGCGGTAGACGTTCTAATAGAATAATGTCGCCTTCGGAAAGATTAATAAGGCTTTTTATTATACTAGCGCAGGCATCACTCTATAGGCTATAGAGGTTTTAGCTAATCTTACTAGCGCTATATAAGTTTAGTTACCTTCCGCTATATAATATATAAGCTAATATTATATAATAGCTAGAATAAGTTACTTAATATATTATAGATAGAGTAGTTCTCGAAAGAGCGCTAGCGCTAGATAGCCGCTTTCTTCAGAATCCTAGCTACTAACACCGACCCGCATAAAAGGTATCCCGTCCTAGGTCTAAAACTCCCGTTATATACGTACTAACTATATAGAATTCTATAGTAACTATAATAAGAATAGTCTACGCAGGGTAGCAGCTTTCTAGCTAACATAATAGGCCTAGAAAAAACACTAAGCACATATAGCTGTTTTATAGTAAATAGATAGCTTAATATCGCCTAGTAGGAAGTGGAAGCGTCCTATACAGCTAAGAACAAGCTACACCTCCCTAAGGACTATAAGGATAGAGCGAAATGCCATACTAATACAAAGTATAGCGGACATTAGTTCTTTTTTAAATACCTATATTAGTATAGGAGCGTTGCTAGCGACCTTACTGCCTATAATAGGCTAGGTATAATCGTCACTCCCCCCAGCCTCCTATAGAACTAGATTAGTGAGTAGCATAAGTATGTAGACTCGAAAAACGCGTGGCTCGGCTTCTGCCTCCAGTACACTAGCCCTAAACAATCACCTAAGGCGAAGGACGCTGCGAAGGATAGGGGATAATATATTATTAACCTTAATCGCATTATAGATCGTAAATAGATAGCAAGCGAGGCTATTAGAGCGTTAAAATCGCTAAAGTGCAACTCCGACTAATACATTATACTAGTTACGCGTAGTATCTTCCACACCCTAATATAAGAGCTCAGGCCCACGAATAATAGCCTATTGCTAGTTATATAGGGATGTGTTGCGGTCGATGAGGTCCACCTTTCCAAGGGGGTTACTATAAGCTTTATAATAGAACTAGCTAGGCTAGATAATTGGACCTATACCTGATTCTTATTAGGGACTCCGTACGATACCTCACTAAAGGACCTAGTGGGGGCGCTAACGGTCCTTCAGCGTGCCTGGCGCCGCAGGAAGTAGGACAGGATAAGGAAGAAATTCACTTACTACTAGAAAACTAGCATTTAAGTCCCGCGTGCAGGAGCTTAACCCGTATCTATCTGATTATGCATATAAATAGGGCTTAGTCTATAACCGGATCATGAAGGCTATAGTAAGAGAAACATTTATACTCACTAAAAAGGAAGCCCTGAATATTGCTAATATAATCCAGGTTGTCGGCCGGATTATAAACTAGTACATAATACGTCGAATACACGACACTCTTTAGTTTAGGCAGCTAGCTATAGACATGCCGGCCTATATCTATAGGGATATTAAGGTAACGCTTCCTAACCCTAGGCTTAAGGTGAAGCTTTAGGAGGCCTTACAGAACACTACAAAACTTCTAGAAAAGAGGCTTAAGGAAATGTAGGCTACTTAGAACTAGAAGACGCTAGAGGAGCGCGGTAACTAGAAATACCTAGAGGCGCTACTAACCCTTACGTTCCTTATCGTAACCTATTAGCTCCGCGTGTTTAGAAACTTCCCCTAGATACTTAATATAGACGAGGCTAAAACTAGCAACTTTAAGGTAGGGCTTATAGAGAAGTAGATAAAAACCGAGAAGTTAGAGAAGTTATTATAGGTCTATAAGCGCCTTAAAAAGATCGCGAGGTTGCTAAAACTCCATATAATATATATAGCAATTCTTAAGCTTAAGCGCAACTATAGAGGCGAAGAGGAGAAGTTACTATTCTTTATTAAGAGTCTATTCATAGCATTTATAGTGTATATAGTGAGTAATCTAACCTATTTAGTGCTATTATATTACAGCTATATAACGAGAACTAGCTAACTAGATCTATAGTGGCTTAAATACTTCGTGAAAAAGGGCCGCGTCCGATTCATGCACTTGGGTGTAGAACCTAGTAACTAATAGCCACTCGTCGACGAATTTAAGAAGCTCACCCTCCCTCTAGATAGGAAAGAACCCCTTCGCTTTATTATAGGCACCTAAGTGATAATAGGAGCTAGGTTCACCTTTATCCGCGTAATGCGGATTATGATGCTTAAGCTATTATAGGTTAAACGGGACGAGATGTAGGAGATCAGCCGTATTAATAGATCTAGTGCGGTGTAAAAGAATCTATACACCTTCTCCTATTACTATATCCTTAAAGGATTCGCCACTAAGAGGCAGATTCTTATGAGATAGGCTTTTTAAGGCGGCCTCTAGACTGCTACGTACGTAGGGGGCGAGGTGAATACTAATATAGGCGACAATATAGGGAAGCTTATTAACAACGCGCTCCGGATAGCACGGGAAGCGGTAGTGGAGGCGGAGTTAGAGAAGTTAGAAGCTTTAATTATATAGAGGGGCACGGACTTACAAGGTACTCTAATGTAAGATAGTAATAATCCGGCTCGTGTAAGTGCAAGCCTGGGTTACATACTTAGGTAAACGCGTAGTATATAGCTAATACCATTTAACTACACGCATCTAACTCTCTTTAATGCGAGGTAACGGTTATATAGTATGTAAACTACAATATAGTAATACTAAGCAATCACGCTCCGGGTTATTACACCTAGTATTATATCGAGTATATACGGGATTATTAACCACTAATACTAATCTACCTCCACCTATATATCCGCGTTGTAAGACTAATAGATAATACCCTACTACAGAGTTTATACTTTGTTAAGCTCCCGTACGTATCCGCTTCGACTTCTTAGTCCTAACTACCGCGCTCTAACATTTTAGTTTATAGATTAACTGGAACTAAGCTAGACATAGCTAGACCTAGATACTCGGAGCTACCAAGCTAATTGATAAGTAGGACTTTTAGAGTTCTATTTCTCGCTTAGCTTTTAGTCACCCTAGCTTGTAGAGGTTAGCTGAGGATTATTCTTTTCAAGTATTTCACAGCATCATGCTAGAACCTCCTCCATATATGGTGGTGGTTAAGATAGGATGGACTTAGAGCTAAACGACCTACCACCTACCTCCCTCTAAGCTTTAACAACTTCAGCTTTTATTAGTTCGACAGCTTCGACGTACTGCAACCTCTACCTAACTATTTATCGCCTGGGCTATAGCTAACAATTAAACGAAAGCTTAATACAAACTAAACGCTCTAGAAGGTCCCGCTTACCGAAGCTATCCGCGAAGACCTTAAATAATTAGGCGCAGATCTAAGATTATAGGCTCGCGCGCTCCTAGAAGCCTTACTAGTACTAGCTAAGGAGACGCAAGGCGATTTGCCGCTAGCTATCAAGCTACTCCACGCTGAATACAACAGCTAGCTATAGAGAACCGCGAAGCTTACTCGCTCGTAAAGCTACCACCCTAATTATAGAATCAATACTAGTAATATGAGACGGGTAATAGTAGCTACTAAAGAGCGCAAAGCTACTAATACCGCTAGTAATACTAGAGCTTATAAGCGCGCCACCGCCTCTAAATGTGCACGAAGCTACTAGCGTCCCTACTAATATCGGGCTAGAGAAAGATAATAGTGACTATATACTACTACTACTAGTTTCTTATTAATATTCTAGCCGGAATACTTCTAAGCCACGCGTTCCTATAGCTCCTATAACGCCTAAGAGAACAGCTTTATAGTTAATAAGGACTTATATATTTTAGGCCTATAGCAAGACATGGCTCGACTAAAGACTAAAGAAGCAAAAAGGAAGAGGAGGCTGCTAAAATTAAGCTTAAGATAGCTCGCGCGAAGTAAGGACTACTTTATAAAGGACTTAGAGCTAGACTTGGAGCTCTATATAGCTTAATAGTAGCCTGACAGCTCTAAGGCATTGCGACTAGTATATATTACTAGAAGTAATATAATTCCGAGCCTGCCTTTCAGAGCCGAGCCCGCAGTAGCTTCAGTAGTTTTAATAGTAGATTTTGAATATAGATACCTGCCCGGTCACGTCGTTTAATATATATAATGTACACTATTTAAGTAGTATTATATACCGCAGCGCGAAGACAGCCGATATAGTGTACAAAAAATAGAACTTAATACTATAAGGCGGCGATATATAGCACTTACCTCATACTTACACGCTTGTTATATAGCAGCCCTACTAGTCTTAATATTATATAGCCTCAGGCTATTATATTGCCGTAGCTAATATTATAAAGTGACCGCATGTATGCGGAGGGAGGCGCATTTTATGCTCTAGGCGGATGATAGCCGCTAGAGTATACGTGTTATATTAGAACCTATATAGCAATATACCTACTATATAACCACTATATAACATTACACCACCCCACTCATTGCACTTCGTACTAACTAAGCTATAGTACTATATCCTCTATATCTAGAGCGTCGCGCTATAGGTTACTCTTTACCTAAAACCAGCTCTTTAATCACGTATACCTAGAGTGATAGCGGATACCTATAGGACGACACCACTATTATAAATACCCGGCATAGGTTAGCGGTTTATTGAGATCTACTCGCTGATACTAACGCTAATAGAGTAACGGTATAGCCTAATAGCTACCTCCAACCTAGCTACAAGCATGACGAGCACCCCGCTGCTAGATTCCTTCTACGCAGAGCTAGATTATAGGAATTAGTCGGTAGGTATATATAAGAGGGGCCTAGTAGTCGATAACGCGATATATAAGAAGATTAACACGGTACTTAAACACAAGCTAGTAGAGCGCGGGCTACTAGGTCGGATATTTAAAATAATAAGCGACCGCGATAGTATGCGGATAGTATTCGACACAATCTATAGCTAGTTCCCGAATATATTTAATAGTCTGCCTACATAGTGGAAAGATAGGTGTATAATATAGATAATAAAGCGCTATAATTATAATAAAAGGCGCTGCGCCCCAGGTCCCGCTTTCTTCTACCCTTCACCCCCTCTTTAAGAGTCGAGTAGTAACTCTAGCATACTATTAGCCGCGCTTGGAGTTAGAAGAGTAGTAACACTAAGTTAGATAGAGGGTGTAGTTAAGATATCGTGCACCATATAGGACCTTATACCGTAATAGGATCGCTGAAGGAAGGATGTTTCTATACATAATATACGGTTTAAGGTATTTATAATAATACTATAGGAAGAACTTAGTTATAATAAAGCGGAGAACGTGGTGTAGTATACTAACACTATATAGAAGGGAGAGGTATTAGTGGTCTAGATTAACTACCAGCGAGCTTGGGTTACCGCATTATAGGAGAAGATGCGGATAAACAAAGAATGCTTTAACTTCTTTATAGTAAAAAAGCATACTAATACGGGTAAGTCCCTATATACCTACGCCGCGGAATAGCTATATACTTACCTTCTCGCTCTAGGATAGATAGTACTCACGGCACCGCGTATAGGTCGTAAGCTAGTACTACCCTAGGATTACTAAGAAGATTAGCAAGAACAACGGCTATAAATATAGCTAATAGTAGTGGAAAGGTGTAGCGACGGAAATGCAGCGCTAAATATACTATAAGTCCACTAAGGAAACGTAGTAAATAATAATACCCTTATTTTATTAGTCCTTATACACTATCTAGCTACGTCTAATAGGTACTCCGCAGGTAGCTTTCCCTATATAATAAACAATACCTAAGAGGAATTAGTAGAGGAAATAGCCGAGTAGACGCAATAGACGCGGTCGTACCTAATTATCTTTTAATCCACTAGCGTGATTTACCTTAACGGCTCCTGCGGACCACCTATTAGATATAGCTAGGCGGAAGCCTCTAAAGCGAGCTATAATATAACTATTATCTAGTAGGTAATAGTTAGGTGGTTGTTATTTAATTATACTAACCCACTACTCGTCTATAATAGGGTATCACCCCGGTCGTATACCGTCAGCCGTGCATTAACACCACCTTCTAAAAAAACGAAACCTTAACAAACTACGCTCTCTACCTACCTACATCTAACCACTAATAGTACTGTTATTATCTCTAGACTTATTTAATAATAGCATGCGACCTAATAATAAAAGACACACAGCCTACAGTTAGGGGGCGTAACTATACCTAGTATAGTAAGGTAAGCGTATCTAGTAGCACCGTATAGCGCAGCGCGGGCAAGTGGCTAAGAAGTAATATAGTACATTAGAAAAAGACGACCTAGAATAGGCCTAGTCGAAATTCCATATAACGGGTCACGGCGCTAGCACCACACAACGATAATCAAGATAATGCGTTACTACACTCAAGTGCGTAGTACGCGCTAAGCTACAGCAGCTAGCTTTAAAATAGTTAAGGCGATAGGAATATCGACGACTAGGATAGTATAGATAAAGATATTGCTATTTAGTTAGACGGATAGGTTATAATAGATAAGGCAAGTATATTAAGTAACCGCCTACTACGTATTCACACTCATCGCGGGTAGACTCCTAGAGACATATTATATATATAGGGTAAAACTAACGAGCATCGCTTCATACCTCCCTAGCGCCTTAATAATAGGCGCGAGAGTAGTAGCACACTAGTGTCTAGACACTACTATAGATTAGATTCTAATTATACTAATACATTAACTAGCGAGGTAGTGGAGGTAAGGTGGGACGGACTACTAAAAACCAAGGTAGAGCGAGACACGCCCGAACCTAATATACTAGTAAGGGACATCGCTAAATAGCTCCTTGTAGCTATAATACGCCGCCTAGCTAAAGGACTAGTACGGCTTTCGACTAGAGGGCGCGGAGTAAACTATATAGCGGATAATTAACAAATACTAGGTAAAAGCCACTAGAATTATAGGGAAAAGGCTAGAATCCCAGGACGCTGACATTAGTAAGGTTCTAAATAGACGGCTATACCTCTAGGTAAGCCGGTCGCACTAGAGTATATAGCTAATAGCTAGATATACTAATGTGTATATAGTTTATTAACAAAGTCGCTATATTCCGCTACTACGCTATAGAGCACGTACAAAGAAACATCTATAGTTATTTCCGCTTAGACAATTAAGTCAATTAGGACGCGCTATATAAATATATAGCGAAGTTACTTCTAGGTAATAGTTAGCTATACGCGAAACCTAAAGAGGTATAGAACCCTCTAGTCTCTATACTACCTCTAATTATAACTAGGCCCCAGACTGTTAATTCGTAACCCCTATTATAGCAAAATCGGTAGTAGATATATTCTACTATAAATCAAAGTGGCCGGAACTAGTTATAACCCTCTCACACACAGCTTCTTACTTCAACCCTTTATAACTAGAAGTGCTTATATGTGTCGCCGTAATAGTAAGATAGATCCTTAATATAGAGTAGAAGAACGGGCTACTAGTAAGAACGGTGCTGTACGCTAGACTAGAGGCTAACGGTAATATAATTCCCTTCTTATTATATGCTAGTTATATAGTAGTAACATAGCACGTTGCTAACAACACTTAGACAACTATAAATAACTAAAGAAGGCGTGGTATAGAAATAGCGAGGTCCGCTAGAGGCTACTACTAATAAGCACTCTTAATAATATACTCAACCACGCTAATATTAAACTGACAGAGAGGATTATTAGTAACCTAATAACTAATCCTAATAAGGACACGGTAGATAATCTTAAGGGTCTTCCCAGAATAGATACTAAAGAGGTATTCTCTACCGCTCGCAGTTATAGGTACGATATAGACGACCTACTATTCGCGACGGACAACACTATATTAAGGAGGCAAGACTCTGTAAGGGTAAGTGCTGCGGATCTAGTGCCCTCAGTTAACATGCTTATACTAGATAGATCTAACTAAAAACTGTAGTTATTAAACTCGGACTCATTTGGGAATAATGCCTTCTTTATAACTAAGGAGAGCGGAGGAGACGAAGAGGTAACACAAGCTGGACTATAATAAAGCGAGCTATTACTAACTCAGCTATCATTTAGGATAAAGAACTAATTCTACTATCTAAGTAGGCTAGAACTCACCGCTCGCGAGCCGCTAGTACGCCTATAAACCTAACTAAGCTTAATCTTTCCAAGAATAAACGTATACTTAACTCTAAATTCAATAATAACGCTAACTATAGCTAGGTACAGCCCGCTTCTTCCGCTACTAATACTAGCACGCGCTCACGCGCTATAGCGCGGTCTATAGACTAGACCCCTCGATCCGCTAGCGGAAATACACACTCTAGTAATAGCGGACGTACTATAAACTAATTAAAACAGTCTCGTAAATAAGGTAGCCGTAGTGCTAGTAATAATAGCTCCTTAAGCTCCCTAAGCTCGGTGCAGGACAGCGCTAACTAGGAAAATGCTATAGACGCGCTAGCGGGGGCAGGCTAGCAGCTATTAATCGCCGCCGAACCGGTAAAAGCAGGATAGCTGCTAAAAGCTGTAGCTAGACTAGTAAGAGGGGCTGAATATGAGCTACACTTTAGTAAGACTTACAGTATTATAAGAGTAGCAAAGGATACCTAGATTTAGAAGACTTTCACGAAAAGGATAGAGAGTAATAGATAGTAGTATAAGATAGGAGGCTAATCGGCCACCATTATAATAGATAAAGAAGAGTATCGCCGCTTCTAGACGCGGGTATAGGCCTTAAATAATCCAAAGGTGGATATATAGGAGGACTCCCTAGCAGAATATCTATCGCTATAGTCAACCTTCTATCTTACTTATATAGTAGATTTATTCGTGCTCCCGCCCTAGCGCGGGAGGTTCCGCTAACTCCAGCATATTAAATAATTAGTCTATATAGTGTAGCTCTACTGCTAAATGCATGCGCGTTATATCTAGTATAACCAGCATATAGTTTATATAGAGGAGTAATAATAACTAAACTCTCGTGCACGCCGGTAACACCTAAAGCTAATACACTCTTATAAGTAGGATATATAGTAATAGCGCGCCCTATAGACTACTCAAGATTCTGCGTACATACTATATAGCCGTTATATAACAATAATACTATTATATCGTAAATGCTAGAGAGAGCATTCCGTTAGCTATAGTCGCGTTATCTAATCTTAGCAAGCCTAGTCCTAATTACAAACTTAGTATCACTCTAACACCTATAGCTACTAAAGAGTGACCCATAAAATATTCTCTTACTAAAATGTATACTCCATCGCTATTATATAACGGAAGAGCTGTCCACGTATTCACTATATAACCTACCTAAAGCGCGCGTGATGCCTCTAATACTCTAGATGCTCCGAGCGCTTAGGGCGCCCTAATACGCTCGCAAGCCCCTTAGTAGGGGCAAGAGTCGCTCGGAGCCTCAGAGCGCTCGGAGGGCCCTCGGAGCGCTCGGAGGGGCTCTGAGGGGAAAAAAAGATTTGCTAATGAAACCTTAGCACGCGCACCCTATACTAGCTCCCACGTGATAAACCTCCTATACCACTATATACCTCCCTCACCTAGTAGCTATCCCCTAGCTGCTCCAATTCTCTAAATAGTAGTGTAGATAAACACTAAGATCGCTAAAGAATTAGAACCTTAAATCCTACTACCGCAACTTACTACTAGTAAGTCCTCTCACTAATAGCGCTGCCGCAACCCCCTACTAGTAAGTCCTCTTACTAATAGCGGTTCGGCTTACTACGAACCCGTCCTAACACGTTTACCTCCTCTATAGCCTTATAGATAGCTTCTTAATCCGCCTTTTTAAGCTCCTATATAGTAGCGGCTACTAACTCCTTCTCTAAAGCTATTAGAGAAGGTAGGACCTAACCCTTAGGCTCTTTAACTATACTAGCAGCACCGTCCTTAGGCTAATTAATACTAATAGAAGCACTATCCTCGGGTTAATTAATACTAATAGAAGTACCGTCCTTAGATTGCAACTCCCTACTACTAGAACTACCCTTAATAGGTCCCGTAACACCTCTAGAAACACCCTCTATAGGCTTACCACTATTACTAAACACGCCCTTAATAGATCTCTTAATACCGCTACAAACGCCCTCTATAGATCCACTAGTATTACTAGAGACGCTTTATATAAGCTCCTTAATAGGTCCGGAAGCACTCTCTTAGTGCTTACCTAAGCCTAAACGCGGAGACTATAGGTTATTGTCTAACTTAGAAGACTCTAATATCTCTTTATTACTAATCGCAATAGGCGCGCTTAGATCTAGGCCTAGTATAATTTTAAGAAGAAGCTAATCTATTAACTAACTGCATAAGGGATTCGTAGTAGCTAATCGCATTAGAGGAAAAGGATTATGCAATTTAAGAATACCGGACTTCTCCCCTATTACTAGAAAATTTAGACCTTCTATACTAGGTATAGGCACGTCTTCGTCGATCTCTTATTAAGTAGGCCCTTCTACCCTAGGAGTCCTACTCTTAGACTACTTATTATTAGAAGGATCCCCCTCTAGAGGCGCCTCACAGGCCCTTAGAATACTAGCTAGAAGAAGATAAGCTATACTTCTAATAACAGCTAGGTTGCGATTAAGAGTATTAGAGTCCTCTATTAATAGTTTATACTAGGTCGCCACCTCTATAATCTTCTAGGTATTAATGCGAACTATCCGGTTACCTTTAAGCTAGTACTTATCTTCTTCTAACTACGGGTACCCCTAGTTAACAAATACGTCCCTCCCTACAGATACCTCTAGTTAATAAACACGTCCCTTCCTACCACTCTAATAAAGAATAGATAGGTAAACTAGATCTCCTCCGCTACTTAAAATATAGTATAGGCTACTTAAAACTAGTTAAAAGCCCTTTAGTACTACGCGTAAAGGTACTCTTTTCGAGAAGTAGGGGTCCTAAAGAGTTTTATAAGGTCGATAATAACCACAGCATCTCTCTAAAAGACCCTACCTAATAACGTGTTTAAGACTAGACCTAGACTATGTAATACTATATCTAGAACTAAGGTAGTATTCTAAGGCTTAAAGATATTACTATTACTAAAGAATGCGGGTATCGCGGATTACTTTTAAATACACGCGACCCTAATATCATCCACGTCCCTACTATACATAATTCTAAACTTATCCACCTTCCCTAGTCCTTATCGCAGGCGGTCGCTATTATATTCTATACTTAAGTATTAGAAATAGAGATCGTCTAGACTTAAGCCTTAATTCCTATTAATTAAGGCTTTTAGGATAAAAGAGTATATAATAAACGCGTAATACCTATCGCTATACTTAGCGATCTCTAGATAAAGTATCTAAAGGTTCTACTATATAAGCTACTAAGATAGCGAGAATATTATATTTAGTAGGTATAGCTCTCTCTAGGAATTATTAGAGTGTAGGTACTTTTATTAGTGCCACTAGTAGCACTAGAGAACCTAATTCCACTCTATACAAACATCCTAGTACTAAGAATTAAGGATGCTTCTAAGACTCTTACCCTTATAACCTAACTTAAGGCCCTCTATTACTTAATTATTTAGAAGTATTAGAAATCTAGGCACAGTTCTCTTTAATACGAAATCTAAAAAGATAGGAAACACCTATAACCTTTTAACTCTACTAGTATACTTATCTTAGAAGTCTATAGTTCTTCTATTAAGAAATATTTTAAACTAGCGTATTGATTCTATAACTAATCGCGAGTTTTAGAGACTAATATAAGAGATATACTCTATATAAGTATAGAGAGTTTCGAGCGGTATATTATTCTATAGCTTTAAAAGCTCGCTAAGTTCCTAAATATAAAAGGCGCAAAGCCCTTTCTTAAAGGGCTTAAAATTAATTACCTTCTAGAGCTATATCTTAATTATCTAGTTAGCTAGGTCCCTATTTAACTTCTTAAGTTCAGGCCTATTTATTAAGTTAAGAAGTCCCATAGGAACTTGCCCTAAATATTAATAGGCTAAGATCTTAGCCTCTTCTACCACTATAAGCTTATATTCTAGAAGTTCCTCCTCCTACTCTATACCTAGTTAACCTATCTCCTCTATAGCCTTACTCTTCTTCTTATTCTTCTACACGATACTACTACCCGCGCTTTTATAATCTGGGCCTATAACCTTCTTACTATTCTTTAGTTAGTCTTAGGATCTTATCGTGCGTTTCGGTAGTAATAAGCTAGATAACTCACCTCCCTAATACTTCTTACTCTCTTTCTTTAAAGCGGACTATATGCCGGCCATAGTAACTAGTAGTAGAAATACTAGACTACCTAGAGTCTTAATAATACCTTATATATTATATTCTATCACCTACCTACTACTCTAGGCCTTAGCGGTCACCTTCTTAGCTATAATTATACTAGTCTAGTACCTTATTTAGCTTAGCTCCTCGCGTGTGAACTATCTTATAGCCGCTTCCTTAGGGCCTAGCCTAATAGAACGTTACAGGATGTAGTTATTAATAGTATTAATTGCGTCTTACTTAAAGACTCTATCCTTAATCTATTTCTTAATTATTTATAGCTATTAATAGCTATAATCGTGTTTCTAGAAGTAGCGCTTTAACTCTAGCTTCTTTATACTCTCTAAATACTAATTTATACGCTCTTAGATATCTTTCGGATAGTCTATTATAGAGGACTACTTCCTCTTAAAAGTAGGCGTAGACCCTCTTCGCTCTTTTTCTTATAAGTAGCCTACTAAGACTAGTATCACCGAATACAGCTTATCTTTAAGAATATCTAATACCTTAGATCCTAACTAAATAAAGGCATTAATCTTATAGGCTACTAGGTATTATTTATCTAGAGGTAGTAGAAGGAACTTACTAATAAATACATCCTCCTAGCTTATAATACCTATAAGGTAGCTCACATCCTAAACTCGCTATAAGCTAAGGTCTTTAAAAGGTAGGTTATTCTCTTAGAGCTTAATATTAGCGTCGCGAATAGTTTAATTAAGGTCTAGGTTTTAGCTTATTATAAGTATAAGACTCTATAAGCGCCTAGAGTGTTCCGCTTTAGCTATCTCTAACTACCTAATACTAAACAGCCGCGCAGCTCGCTCTACTAGTATACCTATTATCTTACTTAGCGAGAGCGTCTCTTTAGTATAAAAGATAGGGCTTAATCTAGATAGTAGCGCGAATATTAGGGTAGATATAGAAGTAGAAGATATAAATCTATATTGTGCGGTAGTAATAGGAGTAGAGAATCTAGGAACCTCTCGCGGAGTGTCTTTCTTAGGTGGCACTAATCGCCTCTTTTTAGGTGTTACTAGAACTAGCGGAGCTATTAAACTGCGGTATAGGGATATAGGCTTATCTAGTCTATTACTTATAGATATCTTTACGCGTAAAGAGAGGTATGTAATTGTATATATATATAAAGCCGACTTAAAGAAGGAACAAATATACTTAATTCTTTTAAAGACTTAGAAGAATAATAGGAAGGATTTTAAGCGCGTTATTATAGTATTGTCTTTCGCGTTTATTATATTATTACTATATAAACGACCTTTTATATATAACGCCCCTTAATCTAGATTAAGTCTAAATAGAACTAGCGCTACCTCTAAATACTTAAAACTAATAAAACTTTATAAAGTTAATAAAATAAGATAGAAATTTAAAGAAAGTAATATAGAAGCTTTTAGCATGTTATTTGAAGTATATAAAATAAATATAAAGGGTCGATAAAGTAGAAAGAGTCTCTACTAAAGCCGCGGAAGTTACTGAACCTTACTACTTCTAATATAATATTATACGCGCGAGCGTAGGCAACTTAGTAAAAGGTGGCCACTTTATAAAAAAAGTAGAATAATTAGAGCTAATAAAAGGAATTAAGTTTAGTAAGCGCATCTAATACGTGGCGAAACCGGGTAGTGTTATTAATAAAAGAGCGGTTTAGTAATATAAAAGAGCTAGTAGACTACTAGCTAAACTAATATAGAACTAAGACTCTCAAGCGCCCTTACGTGAATAAGCCTAACTACTAAAGAAGATGAGTTATATTTAGCTTTCTAAGACTAAAGAAGAAGAGAGAGGTATTAAATAAAGAGATTAAGATGTTTTTTTAACTATAGAGCGTTATTAAAGAGTTAATACTATTAAAAGTAATAGGTTTCATAAATAAAACCGGTAAGCGCTTATATAAAACCTTAAGGAGTAGGAAGTGAGTGTATTTAAGGCGGTAAGATAGAAGGTGAGACTATAAAAGGTTTATAGCTTTAGTAGAACTAAGTTTCCACGCATTCTTTAACTAGTTAAACTCTAACTATTAAGCAGCTAAAGATAGGCGTTAACTGCGTTAAATCTTTATTCTTATAATAGATAGAAGCTATAGGCTTTATAGTAGAGGCGCGATACCTTATTCTTATTCTATTAATAGTATCTTTATTAGAAGACTTTCCTAAATACTAAGT
This sequence comes from Coniosporium apollinis CBS 100218, assembly GCF_000281105.1. Taxonomy (NCBI): domain Eukaryota; kingdom Fungi; phylum Ascomycota; class Dothideomycetes; genus Coniosporium; species Coniosporium apollinis. Next base: position 5,585 of record NW_006913342.1, on the reverse strand, counting down.
GTTATCCCTCTCTTACCTAGATGACTATCCCCTAGTTATTAGACTCGGTTAATAAACTATCTCTCTTACTAGAAAACGCATCTCTAGGGTGCTTAAAGTAAGAGAAATCTCGCCTCTCTCACCTAGAAGGTAATCTTAGGGTAGTTCTAGATTTAATAACCTTAATTCTTAGACTCCCTAATAAGTATCTTCTCTTACCTCTTTAGGCGTTAACCATAGTCTCTCCCTCCCTTAAAGGGGGTTCTCTAAAGTTCTCTTTTAACTAGGTTTAGGTTTCTTTTCATTGAACGCAACTTCCTATTTAAGGTCTTAAAATAAGATATAGTTTCCCTAAAGCGCTCCTAGTACGTCCCTCTTAACCCCTTTTTAATACTAAGTGCAGCCGCTACTAGCCGCTCTAGACTACTAGATATCCTCTAGTAGTAGCCTATAAAAGAGCTTCTACTTCCCTTCTTCCTTCCTCTTTCCTTTATTACCGGCTAATAGATAGGCACCTTATAGTGTCTACTCACTATACTAACCTCTTAGTAATAGCTAGAGAGAGTAATAGTAAAGATAGAGCCGGAGTCTAGAAGTCACTTCCCTTCTTCCTCTCTCTTCCTTTTATTATTAGTTGGTGGATAGATACTTTATAGTGCCTATTACTCTATACTAATCCAGTCTATAGAGTAGGAGACTGTATAGCGCTTACTTTACTTAAGGTGCTAATCTAGTTTATAGAGTAGAAGATCACTTAACTATAGTCTTTCTATAGTACTAATCCAGCTTATAGAGCAAAAGACTATATAGATAGTACTCTATCCACCGCACTACTCCAACCTATAGAGAAGAAAACCGCATAATAGCAGCCTACTTATAATACTAACCTAGCCTATAGAGTAGAAGACCGCATAGCGCTTCTATCTTAAAGATAGCGCCTCTACGCTTATAAGAAATAGTATAGGCTACTACTATACCTAAGTTCTTCCTAAATAATAGATATAAAGAGGGTAATAGTAAAGACAGGACCGGATTTTAGAAGCTAATAGAGAAGCTAAAGAAACCCAAGAAACTAGATAGTAAGTACTAATCTACTATAAACCCTAACCGGAACTCAACCCCGCTACTTTAGGCTTAATAGAAACAAGCTGCTTATACACTAACTTAAAGTACCCTCTATACTACTAAAGAGTGAGGTAGGAGCGCTCCCGACTAGCTATAAGCTCTATACTAGCTTTATTACGTCTAGATTATCCATCTAGCCTCCTATAATAGTAAGAACTTAAACGCTTAGAAACCCTAACGCGGACGCCTATTTTTAGGTAAGGAGAAAACTTATAAATTAAATAAAAGCCTTATAGTAGCAGGTAAGCGAAATGGAAAGAGAAAACGTAAATATAGGTAAGTAAAAACTTAGTAAAAGAAGCTTATAAGAATTATAATTCCTACCTACTTCTTATCTTCCTCTCTACTTAGAGTCCGATCCGTTAATTATTTCTGTATAAGACTATAAGTATTAAGGAATAACCACCTTAGGTGATATAGCGCGACGCTATATTACCACCTATAGAGACCGCGCGTGACGTTAGATAACCACCTAAGATAATAGAGCGTGTTAGTTCCGTAATACTTAGTTAATCACTTCCCGAATAATAGGCTTAATACTATCCTCTAATAATTTGTCTAGATCTATTAACCCTAGGTAATAATAGCAGATTAGGTAGATTCGTTTTATCTTCTCTCTCTAATAGAATATTTAGAAGAATAGGCTCTTTACCTTCTAGTATAAAGCGCATATAAAAACGCTTTAATTATTTACCTAACTTTATACCTTCGACTACTATTCTATTAAGTTCCTTAATTATATACGTCCCCTAGTTAGTAGAAGCGGAGCGAATATAGTAAGGATCCTTCTACCGAAAGTTAAGCTTCTTATAGTATACCTTATTAAGTTGCGTATTATAGAGAAGGACTAGCTCGCCTATATTAAACGTATCCTAGCGCAGGCGCTAATAGTTATTAAAATACTTCTTATTCTACTCTTAGTAATAGCGCACGCTTAAAAGAGCCTCGCTTACATTCTTATCGCGCCGCTCTAACTACTAAGCTTATAATATAAGAAGATCCGCGGTTATTCAGATATTCTTCTATAGTAAGGTTCGCTAGATTGGGAGTTCTATCTTAATTAGTAAGATATAGTTATTCCTATAGACGACTCGTGCCGGCGTTATATTAGTAGTAGCCCGCATAGTAGTGCAGTCAGCCTAGAGAATAGCTAGTAGGTAATAAGTCTATTTTCCCGTAGATCTATTTATTATCTTTACTAAAGCGTCTATTATAGGTTTATATCCCCTTTCAACTACCCTATTTACTTAAGGGTGGTAGGTAGAGACATTAACCCGCTTTATACTATATTAGTCTAGTAATTCAATTAACTCTCCTTAGTTTTCCGGGCCTTTATTAATAATTAGCTTCCTAAAACCGCTATAGCGGCAGAGGATGTTATCTTAAATAAACCGCGTAATAGACTCCGAATTATTAGCTATTAGTACTCGACCTTTAATCTATCCCAAGACATTGTTATAAGTAAGAACTAGATAACACTTACTATCCGCGGCGGGTATATATACTATATCTAACACCTACTTTTTATATAGCGTGGAGGTCTAGATTAGATATAAGGCTTCCTTCTTATAGCTTAAGACTCGCATCTAGTATAGCTCGCAAGTCTTAATATAATATTTAACATTCTAGTAAAGATTATTCTAATAGTATTAGTCCGTAATCCTCTAGTAAGTGCCCTCTCTTTCTTAGTGCCCTAACTTATTATAGCAACTTTATAGAATCTCTTAATAGTGCTCTTTAGAATCAACTACTCTTTAGAGTAGAATATTCTTTAAAGCCCTTTAGAATAGATGCCTATCCCTTATAAGATACCTTAAAGTGTGCTTCTTAAATCAAGAAAAGTCCGCCGCTAGAATACTTAAAGGCCGCCTAAAAGTTAAAAGGTATTTAGCGATAACCTAAGAGTCCTCTAAATATTTAGGCCCTAGTGGAAGTTCCTCGTCATCCTTAATAGTCATATAACTAACTAAAATTAAAGAGAGTTTTATATTAATAAAATTATTAATATTCTTAGTATTCTATAGAGGATCGTTCTTACTTAGTAGCCTCTATAAGAGAGTATTAGCTATTATATTCTTTACGCCTAGAATATATTGAACTTTAAAGTCCTATAGCTAAATCTAAGTAAGCTACCTAGTTATTAGGGCCTCTAGTAAGTCGGACACTATATAATTAAGTTATGCGACTAGCGTGTTAGTATTAGTCTCTGTAGTAAACTTTGCCTCGTAGAGCTAGACCTAAAGCTTCTTAAAGGTATATAGTAAACCTTAATACTCCAACTTACTAGTATTATATTTTTACTCTTACTCGAACTAGAGACTGCTCTTATACTAGTATAGGTGTCTTCTACGCTTCTTACTAAGCTGTATAAGGTTAGCTCCCTATTCCTTTCCACTTATATCTACAGCGAGGATAATCTCTCCTACTTCTACTAAGTAATCTAATTTAACTAGTACTAGAGCTATTATTAGGGCGTTCTTTAGTAACTTTATTACTATTTCCTACTCCCTTCCCCACTTAAACTCTTAACTAGAGCGGAATAGGTAGAAGATAGATTTAGCGATAAGAGTAAACTTAATAACCTAGATCTAGTAGTATATATAAATACCTATAAATCCCCTAGCCTAATAGAGATTCTTATATAGCAGCTAATTAATAATCTTTATAACCTTCTCGTTAATAGAATGTCGCCCTATAGTATTATAAAGAAACCTAATAATCTTAACTAATGCTATATAAAACTATAACTTTTCCCTAGAAATAGTGTAGCTAGCGCGCTTAAGGTCCGCAAGAATACTATCAAGCCACTATATATACTTAAGAATAAACCGGCGAATTCTAGCAATAACCTTCTTATTATTATATATAGTTATTGCGCCTTTAATAATAATATTATTAAAAAAGAGGCCATCCTTCTTTAAGAGATAGTCCTAGAGGATTTTTATTATAATTCTTATAAACTATATAGCCGAATTCGTGGCTCCCTAGGTAAGAGTAATTTACTAAAGTAGTCTAAGAGGAGTTATAAATATAGTTAGATCGCGGCACATCTTATCTAAGAGAATCTAGTTATATCTAGAGAAAAAGTTAATAATACTTATAATCACGCACCCCGCAAACTATTCTAAGAACTTATCTAGATTTAGAGGTATATTTACATCCTGAATTATAACCGCGTTAATACTTTATATAGTATTAATTAGCCGATACTTCCTATTTTTCTTCTTAACTAGAAACTCTAGGTTGCAATAAGGACTATAGCTAGGTTCTAGTAGCTTATTCTTAAGTCGCTCTTTTAGTATTATTATTATCTTCTTATTTAGTGCCTTAGGTACTAGAAAGCTCTTTACCTACTTAAGTATTATACACGATAGTGCGTATTATCTAGAGAGGGGTAATATCTAGGTTTAGTTAACTAATCTCGGAAAACATCTAGGTAAAAGCCGCCTCTTAGTTTATTACTATAGCTTTAAAAAGCTCCCACTCTCTCAGCTATAGTTCTTCCCTAACTACTATTACCTTTAAACACTCGAGAGTCACCCTATATCTAACTAGTAAATCTATAAAACGCGGCTTAATCTAGTAATTATATAGCCTCTTTAAATAGAAGTAACTACAAATACTTACTCTCTTAATCGCTTTTTATTTCTAGTTAAGAGAGTCTCTAGGCTTAGATCTATTAGACTCTAAAGAGTCTATAGGACGAATCTTATCTACCTTACGCTTATAGAGCGTTAAGACGTGCAACTAGTTTTAGTATACCTCCACCCTTTAGTAATGTAACTCCTACTTAAGAGTGGTATTATTAAATCTCTTTAAGAATCTTGTTATTAAAGCGAGCTTAATACTATTTACTATAAGTAATAAGGTTTAATGCGGGTGCTTCTAAATTATAGGTCGAGATACTTAGAATACTTAAAGGTAGAGGTTAGCCCCTTAATCTAGATTAACTTTAAAGTGGTTAGCATAGTTGGTAAAACTTTAGTTCCTCTTAAAACATTTACCTAAAATCTTAAACTCTAAACTCTAAATATAATTATAAAGACGAAAAGACTACTCTCTTACTAGAGCGTTATATACTAGCGTAAAATCAAATACGAAAATATAGCTAGCTACTATCTCGCGTGCCCTTTTAAAGACACCGACTCTATAAGATAGGTTATTTAATTAGGGATCTCTTCCGCGCAGCTCGCAATAAACCTCGCTTTATATAAGCTATTAATAGAGGTAATCTAGCACTATATCTCTCTATTTAGGAAGTGCTAAATTAACACTAATCTATAGTAATAGAAAGGCACCCCTAAAATAATATCCCGAGATATATTCTTTACTACTAAGAATAGAGCATCGACAGTCACTCTACTAACCTAAATAGGCGTATTAGTAATAATTCTAAGAAACTCTACCTTTTTATTATTTACTATAACTAGCTGATAACTACGTATATACTTAGAAAGACTATTAATAATAAGACTAGCCTT